>NC_084983.1:25020673-25053173 GCF_963691925.1 Scomber scombrus | reverse complement strand
ACAATCAGATCAAAATGATGCCGCTTGATTAAAGACAACGACTGACCAAAGACTTCACGGTCTTCCCATATTACTCTGTTACACTGGCTTCCTGTTAAATTTAGGATTTAATTTCAAACCCTTCTAATTACTTTTATGGCACTATACAGGTTAGTTTGTTGATTCTTCCTTGCTCTGATTTTTCTTTATTTATTATACACTTTTTGCTTTTGTTAATCATCTTTTTTTGTACCCTAACTGTGAAGCCCTTTGTAACTTGGGTTTTGAAAAGAGCTTTACTCATAGACTGTATATAAAATGGACGTAACATCCTTGACGTCACCCATTGGTTTGTGGACTGCTGCTCGGAAGCGAATAGTTTCGGATCTGAGCAGCGCCATCTTGAAAATTTCAGGTGCATGCTGGGTAAAAAAACCAAGCACGGATTCTACTTATATGGGCATCAGGAGGAGCAAGAGGCGCCCTCCTGAACCTGTGAAGCAATCAACCTGTCAATCACAACGTAGCCACGCCCTAATGCATACCCTGCTTTATCATCAAATATAAAATCAGGGAGGCCAAAATGTCCCAAATGAACATCATACTGCATTGAATAAGGCTTTAAACTAGCGATTGAGACCATAAACACATTTGAAAACGTTTACTGAGGTTAGAAATCAAGTGAGAAGTTGGTGAATTCTCTATTGACTTGCATAGAGACAGAAGTCTTTTTGACACCAAAACGGTCGCCCCCTGGTGGCCTTTTGATAGAATGCAGTTTTAAGTTACTTCCGCGTTCGCATCATTTCAGAGGACCGGAACTCCCCGCCTGGCTTTACTTAATTAATTATCAAAGAAAGCAATCATATCATTCTGTTGACTCACAGTCAGTGTTGGTAGACCTGCTTGTAGCCTTCATGACGGTGGACTTGAATTATTTCGATAAGAATAACAATAGAGCTCTCAGTGCATTCAAGACATGTGAAGAACTCTGAGTCATTTTCTTGTTGAGTTTACTGCCTTTATTTATTGTTCAATAATTGTGGAGGTAGTAGATTGTTCATGTATTGTTTATTGGTGTTGATCTCTCTCTGTCGTCCTCTATGTTTATATTTGCTAGAAGACGATCTGTGTCCTCAGACCAGACAAACTGCTTCCACAGTCATGTGTGAGTGAGTCATGTGTGTATATATGTGTGTGTGTGTGTGTGTGCGTGTGTGTGCATGCGTGTATGTGTGTGTGTGTGTGTTGATTGATGTTGATGCAGTTGAGAAAGGCTGATCTACTCCTCATAGGATCCCATAAAACTGTATGGCTGCAACCCACACACAGTAAACAAAGTAGACTGAGCTGAAATTGTGAAATGATGTGTGTGTGTGTATTTGTGTGCAGGTTCAGAGGTTTGGCACCCGATGTGTAAAGAAGCAGCTCGGCTCCAGAGAAAACTGAGGGTGAGCGATACTCAAGATACCCACAATCCCCTGCCCCCTCTTGCTATTTCTGTTTCTGTTGTATCCGTTTCTTTCTTCCTCTTTATCTCTAAAATTTCTCATTCTTGGTTTACAAGTTATAACATGTTGTTCTTTGCATTGTGAGATGCCCCAGTAAATGGTTTTTAACTAGTCTTATAGCTCTGACTGAACTTATTAACAGCCTTCCAAAAGAAAAAAGATGTTTCAAAATGTCATTTAATTTGAAAACATGTATTAGAGCTACACTTTGGCAGCTGCCTGCAAGAGCCATGTGTCATCATTAAAATGCAAACACACAATATTGGTTCATCACATGAAGACGTGTATACTTTCCTCCTCCGACATTCTTTTGAGGAACCAGTTTGTGTACTCAATATAAGCAAGATTTTTAAATTAAAGGAATGGAAAATTGCATCTCTCTTGTAATTTTATGAAGTTGAAAATGCTCCAAAGATGTCTGTAGTTTGGATGTTAGGTCAAATAACTAATGGAAAAGTTGGAAACTCCACTGCCAGGCATTTGATGGTTATTTTATAACTTAGTACTTACTTATTTTATTACTTACGGTTATAATTGCTAATAATGACTTTGTAACAACAAATACTGCATGTTTCTTACAGGCCTATGTCATTATCAACGTTGTATTGAAAGTAACATTAACCCAGTGGCACTTTATGATAACAGTCATAAGTTTCCATGATGTTTTGTTGTCGTCCATGTTAGTTTCAGTGGTATAGTTATATAGTTACGACCTTTCACATACTGTAAAACTGAGATTTCTGTAACAAACTGTTATAAGTGAAAATAAGTTAAATCACTTTTTTGCCATGACATATTGTAATGTTGTGGATGATTTCTCTATCATTATTGTTATGTCTTTAAATATAAATCTGATAACACATATTAAAACTGGCTGTTGAATCAGAGCTAACTTTACTGTGACCTCAGGCTTGCTCTGACTCCCACATTTCCGTTGTCCTACCAGCTGAGACGTACCTCTGAGACGGCGTCCATTTCTCCTCCGGGCTCCTCTCCCCTCCTCGGCTCCCCTCACAGACTCATCTGCGTGAGTGTTTTCGTCACCATGGCTACGCTAACACTGCTTTCAGCTGTCACTGTCACTAACATCAATCAAATATAACGGACGGAGACAGAGGCACAAAGCCTCCCTGAAAGCTCATTCTGTCGGCGCTATCTGTCTCTGAGCAGACTCACTTCTGTCTGTTTGTCGAGCCGCTTGTCTGTCTCCTTGCTTCACTGTGTGTCTGTTTATATTGGGCTGTCTGCAGCGCTTTAAAGACTGTTAGGAGTCTGTTATATCATTTATATCATTGCAGTCGTGAACATTATACAATCTTAGTAAAAGTGAATAAATATAAGTGAAATGCCTTAAATGTAGATATGAGTTTTAAACAATTTTCAGAACTCTTAAATTGTATTTATATGATCATTAAACTGACTTTTAATGTAATTTACATTTCCGTCTCATTCTGTGTATCTGTATGTTTCCTGTATATGTATTTTTGTATGCACACATTTGTCTGTCTCTCTTTACAAATTGCTGTTTATGTCCAATTTTCTATTTATGACTCTGTCTACCCATCTCTCTCTCTCACAGTCTAAGGTTGATAGTAATGTTTTGGACTATAAGCAGATGGCGGCTCTGCCCAGGGTCAAAGCCATATATGACATCCAGCGACCTGACATCATCCCTTATCAGGCCGACCATGCTCACACACACCTCTCAGATGACACCCTGGAGAGATACAGCTGTGGACAGGTACATACTCACTCACAAAATATCAAATAAAATGTCTTTGATTACTTTTCTATGGAAATAATTTTGTTGGTATAATTCCTATAATTCCTTTTTTTTTCTCCTTCTAATCCAGTCATTGGGCTCCTTATCACCATACTCACATGTAAGTGCTCCACATGACCATTTTAGCCGGTAACTGAAAGAAAATGAAGGTACCTGTGTATGTGTGTGTGTGTTTTAGTAAATGAGATTATAAGAGCAGGGAGGAAGCAGGAAAGAAAAGTTGTATCAGTTTATGTATGGATGGATATATGGATGTATGTACATGTATTACAGCGTCATATATAGCATACAGGCATGAGAGTGGCATTAATCTTCTCTTCTAACTCTCAGCAAGAGTATTTTACAAAATGTCAAACTATTCATTTAAATCTTTGCAGCTTCATAAGTAAAGGGTTAAAACACCTAAACAGCATATACAGTGTGGTCCTTTGAAACAGTTTGCTGCCCACAGTCTTTCCTCACAGCTAGCTGAAACATTCACATATCACTGACCAAATGTCCTGGGATCATGTGTGTGCATTTAAGAGCTTTAGGTGGACTTCAAACCGCTCATGCATAATATAGAACATTAAACTGCTGTTGGCATGATTAAAATTTTGTTAGGAGCCTCATGGTGTCTAATTTATTGCCTTAAAGCAAATTACTCTTAAGGCAGCCCCTTATTCCCTCTCTGTCTTGGCCTCTCTCTACGTCTCCAGGATCTTTTGGACGGCATGGAGTTGAGAACGAGACGTTCCTCCAGCTCTGCCTTTACTGATTCTCCTGCACAGAGTCGCCACGGAGGGTCCCCACTGCATTATTATCTCCCGGGTAATGCGCCCACTCACATACACAAACAGAAATAATGAGTTGAAAGGGAGTTAAACTTAAACTGGGAAGTTGTACTTGCTCTTTTATTGGGTGCAATGGTGTGGTATTCACACACATACACACACACATACACACACACACACACACACACACACACACACACACACACACACAAACATACATTCAGGTAGTGTCTTTCAGTTCAGTCTGTCTGTCTTTCTGTTTTGGGGATGAGGGCCATTCTGTTGTTCATGCTTTGGTTTCTCTCACTGTGATTGGCTGGGCTGAATGCAGGCAGTGAAAGTGGCAGGAGTTCACCCTATTACAGTCAGCCAGAGCCCAGGTGCACCACACCCACCACCACAACACTTCAAGCCCCCAAGCATTTCCATGTGCCAGGTAGGCTGTCATCCATCAGCGCTGACTCCCTGACCCATATACTAACCCGTAACCACATCAGATCAAAACTGACCCAAACATCATCTTCCAAGCCTCCAGGTGTTCATTCCCAGCCAAGACCCTAGATCCACAGTAGCTGCCCTGCTTCCAGACACACAACCACATGCACAGTGAGCTTTAATCCTGATAATAGTCGGTTGACATTTTTATTAGCATTATTAAAAAGTGCAGCTAAAATAATTAGTTGACAGAAAGTCAATCAACAGTGATTTTAATACCTGAATCATCATTTAAGTAATGCTGGTTCTAGTTCTTTTCAAAGAATATTTTAGGTTTTTGGACTTTTTGTTTGGAAACCTTTACGTTATCTCCTGTGAAAATGTCTGTATACAATTGTCAATAATCAAAAATGTGTTTTAATGAGGTCTTATAATCCATAAAAATCCTCTTTTCAGTGAATCTGCGCTCTTGTATAACATATGAGAGCTTTAATCTAACTAATACGGGCTCATTTTATTTCAACATTCCCTCAACCCTCGACTTATTGTCTTTCTCCTCCCTTATTGTTTCACTCTGTCTATGTTCCCTTCACTTTAAAAGGTTCTTACATTTCATTGCAAGCTGTGCATTTGGTTTCCCTCCATCATTCCTTCCTTCCTCCCTCCTGCCTCCAGTTCATTTCTCACTGCATGTTCCCCTCTCTCTGGTTTCTCTGAGGGCTGTTATCCCTTGCCAGCCCTGCGACAGCACTCCCTTCATGCTTTTCAACACTGAGCAAAATGTATTCGCTTGATGCTTTTATCCAAAGTGCTTCACGATACCACAAGTGCATACAAATTTAGCACGGGTGGCCCATTGGGAGTCAAACCTCTATCTTACAGGGTTACACTTAATGCTGTATTTGGAAGTATTTTTTTATGTATTTTTTGCTTTATTTGTTATTTTACTGCAGGGTATAACATCAAATATTTTTAATTTACTGTAATATAGTATGCAGTGCTTATCCAGCACTCAAACTTGAATGAGTCAATGAGAGCTTGCTGCCTTGCATTCCTGTCAATCTCCCGCCTATCTTTTCCTCCATCCATCCCTCTTGCCACCCTTCAACTGCTCTCCTCCCTTTTCTTTATTCCTGTGCCATCTGCTGCTCTTTCCTGTAATAAGCCCGTGAATCTGTATTAATCAGCCTCTCTGCACGTCAGTCAGGTTGTCTGGATGTACTGCACCGCCTCTGCTATAGCAGTTTATTACATGTGTTGTCAGGTTTATGGCTAAAGAGACTGTAAATGTACACAACTAATTTGGTGGGATGGGACGAATAAGGAGATCCAGATTATTCATACCTCCTCTTATCTCCTCCCCTCTACTCTCAATCTCCATCCCTGTTCCCTGATTCTCTTCTCAGCATCTGAGGAAAGCAATATCTACAGGAAACCCCCCATCTATAAAAGACAAGGTCAGTGTATTCCACACAATGCTATGCTTTTTATAGCTTTCGTTAGGCTGTCTAACTGTCAGCCAATTTGTGGTTGTGCATATTGTCAATGCATTCTCAGTATGAAACATGTGTCTGTTTGTTGGACTTAATGAATCGGCCACAGAAAAGAACTGAGCTAAATCTCAATTAAAGTTCCACTCTGTCTAACATCTGCTGCATCTGACAACATTCAGTTTCCCCCTCAACGTCTCTAAAGAGGGAAGTAGTCAGAGAAAGTGGAAGCAGTAATTTACTACCAGCTAGGTTAGATCTAGTGCCACTGGATGATCTGTATAGAGGAGATTTCTTTTTAAAGCCATCTCAAATTCTGCTTTTCGATTTTCCGTTAACCAGCTAGGAGGTTGTCTCTGGGCATCTATAGGGTCTGAAACGCCATACTGTGTGTAAACTTCTAGTGCTGTAGGAATTATTATTTGAATTTTGATGAAAATTGCTGGTGGTGAAATGTAAAACATTCACAGATATTAGCTTATCAAGTGTAGGGTTTGCTACTTTTATGTTTTACATCAACGAAAATTAAATTGAGTTGGATTTTGAACAAGTAAGCTGAAGATATCAGCACAGGATCTGGGAAGTTATGACAGTGATTTATGGCTTTTCTGACATTTTATAGAGTGCCAATCAAAAATGTTTTTTTTAATAAATTGACTTAGTGCTAATAATTGGTGGTTGCTGACCTAAATCTCAGTACGGTACAATCAACTTGACACCTTAACTGACCCAGGTATCGGCCAGACTCCTTTCTGTTACTGCATTAGTTACATTCAGTCAGCTGTTAGCACCACAAGATCAGCAGTGAGATTTTAAATTTGTGGAAAAGAGAGCACTGTATCAGAACAAAAGTCAGTGATCATAGATCCCTTGAGTTTAGGTATTAGTCCTTCTGTAAGGTCATAAATGAGTAAACAACCTTAGGACTAATCAAGTCACTGTGACCTGAGTTGGCTAAAATTAAACTAACTAAAGAAAAGAAGTATGTATGTGAGGTGTAGCAGTTGTAACCACATCAGAGATGAGATCACAGATTTTAGTTGGCGATTCAAGAGGTGAAGTAAAAGTCAGAGAAGTAGCGGCAAATACTCCGAGTGTGTAGGTGATCCATCAATGCTCAGGTGGCAGGTCGGACAGAGTTACAGTTCCTCAGAAACACCTCTGGATGAATTACACTGAGCTGCAAAGTGCTGACAAACCTCTCTCTCTCTCTCTCTCTCTCTCTCTCTCTCTCTCTCTCTCTCTCTCTCTCTCTCTCTCTCTCTCTCTCTCTCTCTCTCTCTCTCTCTCTCTCTTCAGTCTGAGCTGGCAATCTGTGATCTGACCCGGGCTGTGTGAACGAATTTAAATTTAAAGCATGAATCATTTATAGAGAAGTTTTCATATTCAGGCAAAGTACCATAATCAGGTATATGTACTGAACATTTAGTATCATAATGTATTATTATATGTTATAATAAAATCTGACAATACCTTAAAAAACAAAAGCTTTTTAAAATCTTCTTTAATAAGAGATGTCTGGTGAGAAGAAGATGGTGTTTTATAGAGTTTGAGAATAGAAGATTTAGCTAAAAATGATTATATACTTTTATTATTTACCATTGCCACATTTTAATAGCCCTTTAAGAGTCCTATAGAAGGTCTTATTTGATGTTTTTCTTTGTGGTACATTATAATGCCCCTTCAATACTTGTTTTAAATGCAAAAATATTACCAGGATCATGGTGTAGAAAGAATCATTGATCAGAAACATGTATATGGGTCAATGACGTATAAGGATTTGCAACAACTCAATTGTAGAATAATAAAAACAAGCATATCTAATGTAGTAGTTCAAACATTCAGGATGTTGTGTACCTGAAAGTTCATATTACAATTTGAAAGTGATTTTAGTGGGTTTTTCAAGATTAATTGGCACTGTCCTGAAAAAAAAGTCATGTGGTGCGACCATGATTCATCTTGAAATATCTTATTTAAATAAAAGGTCATCATTTACAAACATTTTTAAAAAATGCAAATACTTTGTTTCCAAACACTTTATATTACTGAAAACTTGTAAAAAAAAAAAAAAAAAAAAGAAAGAAAGATGTGAAGCGTGTTAAGTAAATTAATTTATTTCAATCATGGTCGCACCACATGACTCTTTTTAAGGCCAGTGCCAATTAATCTTGAAAAACCCACTAAAATCACTTAATTTCAAATTTATAATATGAATTTTTAGGTACAAAACATTCTGAATGTTTGAACTACTGCATTAGATATGCTTGTTTTTATTATTCTACAATTGAGTTGTTGAAAATCCTTATACGTCATTGACCCATGTAGGACATGTGTTGTGAATGTTGTATATGAATCAGTGCTGAATTTATTTGTCCCTGTTAAATATACATTTTAAAAATGTCCTCATAACTCTCCTGCCCCCCCCCCAAAAAGTCACATTAAGGGGACCGATCGTTCAGTCAGATTTTCAACAATCATGTATCCTTGATAGCAGCATCAGTATGTTACCTTTGTTATATGGCACCACCTCTCTTTATCTTATCTTTCATGTCGCTCTTTTCATGTGGTTTAATAAAAGCCCAAATGCCTTTGACAATTCTCATCAAGATATTTAATTGCTACGTCTGCTGCTACTGTACAACACTTCACAAGTCACATGTTAAATATATGGGTCACAGAATGTCTTGAATGTAATCTCAAATGCGTTTTTTATATTTCACAACACTAACGACCTTCCTAGTGGTTGTGAACATTGTTGCAATACACCCTCGTTTTGCTTACTGGATGTCATGTATCATATCCCATCACATTTTCTCCTTGACCTCCTTTCTGTTCTCTGTTCCCTTGTTTTTCATGTGTTTCCTCTCCTCCTCCCTTCCTCCCCCCTCACATTCGTCCAACAACAAGTTTTCTCTTTCCCCCTATAGTTGACTTGTCCTTTCTCAGGGTCTTGTTATAGAAAAGGTTGTAAAAATATGTTTGATAACTATGCATTCTACAATGTGTCTCTCTATCTGACAGACATCTCAGCGTCTCCGACAGCCAGTAAGAGAAAGACCAATGAGAACCTTCTCAATTCCAGTCGTCTTTCCTCCTCAAACTGTAACAGCGTTTATCACCCTGACTCTAATTACTACCCCTATACTGGCTCTCCAAAAGGTACTGCTCTCCATCTTTCTCAAAGACAACATTCATGCACCTCTGGGGTGATGCTGTGCATAATTTACCTGAAGAGCACATAAGCAGTTTTTGCATGTTGCAGTTTTAAAAGTGAAATTTTGAGTACCAAAAAATGGCCTTGATGTTGCTTTTTTTTCTTCTTGTGTGGTTTCTTTCACTTCCTATCTCATCTCTTTCTTTCTCTCCAGTCTCCAGAACAAGGAGGTTTTCGTCTGGAGGGGAGGAGGATGGATGGAATCACAATATAAACAGGGTAAGAAAGGAAGACAATCCCCTGCTTCTCCCTTTTATAGTTTAAGTGTGCATGTAAATATTTAATGAGCTAGCTAATTAAGTGCTTTTTTTTCCCACCTCAGTCGCTGGACGTGATACAAATTGAGGCTCTTTTCTCTACCTCCTGCTTCTGTCACTCCACATTCATTCCTTTATCTATCCAACAATAATATCGCCTTTTCCCATCTCTTCCTGCATTAATCCATCACCATCTATCAACATATGCATCCATCCCACTCAACCATCTGTTTATCCGTCTTCTATTCTGGTCCCTTGCTTCTGTTCATCCCCCTGTATTTTTCTTTTTCTTCCTCCCTTCTTGCCTCTCAGCAGGGGATCGGACGGTTGATCCTAAAGGAGGAGATGAAGGCGCGGTCAGGCATTCACGACAATGACCAATGGGGGAGCAGACGCAGTTCACGCTGTAGCAGCAAGGAGGCGCTTAACAGTCTCGGAGGATACAGCTCCCTGAACGGCTGTAAGTGTATTTTTCTTTCTTATTGAAGCTGTCAGTAAGGTTTGGTTTTTGCTGATTGCCTTCTTTAAATTACTGTGTTTGACAGTCTCTTGGCCTGCTCATGTTGTGTGTATTGTACTTATTGATTAGGCAGAATTGACTTGTGGTGATTACACACTGAAATCTAGGAGCTTGTCATGACAACGGCATGTATCAAAGTAAACACAACTGCACACTAAGCTCCAATCATTTTATTATAGGACCCATGTCCCTAAAATGTTCAGATGTTAAAATCAGATGTTAACTTGTATATAGTATAGAGTTTTGATTAACGATTACTGTCAAGATCAATCCAAAATAATATTATAATACAGAAATGGAGTAATCAGTATACAGTATATTAAGTTATTGAGACCATAGACTGTATATAAAATGGACGTAACATCCGTGGCGTCACCCATTGGTTTGTGGACTGCTGCTTGGAAGCGAATAGTTTCGGATCTGGGCAGCGCCATGTTGAACATTTCCGGTGCATGCTGGGTAAAAAAAAAACACGGATTCTACTTATATGGGTATCAGGAGGAGCATGAGGCGCCCTCCTGAACCTGTGAACCAATCAACCTGTCAATCGCGACGTAGCCACGCCCTAATGCATACCCTGCTTTATCGTCAAATATAAAATCAGGGAGGCCAAAATGTCCCAAATGAACATCATACTGCATTGAAGAAGGCTTTAAACTAGCGATTGAGACCATAAACACATTTTGAAAACGTTTACTGAGGTTAGAAATCAAGTGAGAAGTTGGTGAATTCTCCATTGACTTGTATAGAGACGGAAGTCCTTTTGACACCAAAACGGTCGCCCCCTGGTGGCCTTTTGATAGAATGCAGTTTTAAGTTACTTCCGCGTTCGCATCATTTCAGAGGACCAGAACTCCCCGCCTGATTGAGACACATTGGATTCAACTTTCATGGGATGTTAAAGTTTTTAAACCATCTAAATAACAGAATTTCCAAATTTCTCGCCCTTCATGGAGAGAAACCTTTTCAATGTGTGTGTAACATAATGATGAAAATGATATTTTCTAAGAATGTTACTGTATGTTATTAAGATGCTAGTTTTACCCTCATATGATTTACCACCTCTATTTTATTTATTGTCAGAATGTTGCTTTTAATGCAGCCTTCTTGAAAAGCAGAATGTAATCTCAATTAGACTTTTCCTGGTTAAATAAAAGATAGGAAAGAATATATTTGGCAAAGCACATCATATCGTTTTAGGCCAGAGATTACAGTTTTCAGTTTTAACTTCCAGACAAGGTGAGAGAAGGTAATCCATTACAGTGACATTTTATTCCACTTTATATACAGTATTTGTTTACTTCATTACTTTTGTTTGTTTTTTTGTCAAGTCCAGTCAATTTTCATTTATAAAGTCCAATAGCACAAATGACACATTTATCCTTTAACCTTTGATTCAGATAAGGAACATGGAATCAGATTAAATAATATGACAGCCTCTTATTTTTATTTTTATTTATTTTTTTTTTTTAAATTTAATTTAATTTAATTTTTTATTTAATTTTTTAATTTATTTAATTTTTATTTGTTTTTTATGGCAATATGAATATATTCTTATTCAATATTTTTATTTTTATTTTTATTTTTATTTTTATTTTTATTTTTATTTTTATTTTTATTTTTATTTTTATTTTTATTTTTATTTTTATTTTATTTTTTTATTTTTATTTTTATTTTTATTTATTTATTTATATATTTTTTTTTAAATTTTATTTAATTTTTTTATTTAATTTTTTTATTTTTTTATTTTTTTATTTCATTTATTTATTTTTATTTATTATTATTATTATTATTATTATTATTATTTTTTTTTTTTTTTTTTTGCACTTTATCACACAGCCTCAGACCTTGCTGTTTTTCTTATTTAGTATTTAGTATATTGTATTTTGTATTTAATTTTTTAGTATATTATTCTTTGATGTCTTGTGTATTAAGTTGCTGGACTCTAAATTTCCCCAAGGGGATCAATAAAGTTTCTATCTATCTATCTATCTATCTATCTATCTATCTATCTATCTATCTATCTATCTATCTATCTATCTATCTATCTATCTATCTATCTATCTATCTATCTATCTATCTATCTATCTATCTGTCTATCTATCTAATCTAAGGTAAATTATATACCAGTTGTAAACACTGATGTAGTCCTATAAGCTTGTGTAAAGGTTGATACGGTGGTTAAGGTTCAAGGCTGAAATGAGGATCAGATTTTGGTTAGGGTAATGGTGGCGGTGAAGGTTAGAGGTTAGGAAATGAATATTGTCACCTTTATAGCAGGAAGAATATGTGTCTCGTGATGCTGAGCAAGCCATAGAGGTGGTAGATCCCTTACTTCTATATTAACTCTCCCATTGATCCCATTCCTCATTGCATTCAGCACGTGTAAGGGCGAGACAAAGATGGAGAGACTCAGAGAGAGAGTGAGAATGTGTGTGTGTGTGTTTTAGGTGGAGGTCACATTTGGGAATAAAAGAGAGGGTGTTATAACGGGAGAGATAGAGAGCGAGAGCGAACAAGTGTGAAATAAATATAAAAGAGAGAGACAGAGAGAGGGAGTGAGAAGCTAAAGCAATTTGGAGCTGTTCAGAGAAGATGTATGACACGAAGCTCGGAGGTAAATCAGGGTCAGAGAGCAGTGGAGAGGAAAGAGGGAAATGAGCATAGGGAGGTCAGACTGAGAGAGGTGTAGATGATGTTAGTGTTTAATGCTCTGTAATCACTGTGGGTTTATAGTGTTTGCTGTTATCATACTGATTAGAAACACCCCTGATAACTACAAAATGGGATGTCCATCATTTAATCGAAGCGACATGTAGTCCTACAAAGTAATTAACACTTGGTGACTTCATTTATGCTAGCAGTGTGGCTCTAGGGATGGCAGTGTCACTTAGTCCACCACTTTGGTCCAGACCAGGCGAGGAGTTCTGGTCCTCTGAAATGATGCCAACACGGAAGTAACTTAAAACTGCATTCTATCAAAAGGCCACCAGGGGGCGACCGTTTTGGTGTCAAAAGGACTTCCGTCTCTATACAAGTCAATGGAGAATTCACCAACTTCTCACTTAATTTATAACCTCAGTAAACGTTTTCAAAACGTGTTTATGGTCTCAATCGCTAGTTTAAAGCCTTCTTCAATGCAGTATGATGTTCATTTGTGAAATTTTATATATATATATATATATATATATATATATATATATATATATATATGTATATATATATATATATGAAGCGCACATGAGGTTTCTGTTTTTTGTGCATGTTGCATTTTTTACCACCACATTACACCTGAAATTAAAAGCTGAGAAAAATAAACCTGAAGCTGCAGTCCAGTCCATTAAAAATACAAAATTCAGTGTGTGCTATAAACATATACATTTTTAACATGAGTGGACCAAATATAAACCCTGATGCTGCATGGCTGTACCCATGCTGCTTCATATTTTATATGATATGTAGGTCTTGATGGTGATTATATCTGCATGTCGGGGGGGCATATCCTCACACAGCTGATGTTTTATAGATGTCCCACAACAGCTGGCCTTCTTTATTTCCCTTCCACTGAAAACTAACCCTCCTCTCTCATTTCACTTTACTGTTTGTTCCTGTGCTTTTACTACACTGTGTTATGTGGCAGGCTTATTAAGCCCACTTAACACAGTCTCTCACAATGTGCAGGTTTACACAATCGCACATGCACACAAACAAGCATCAAAAGTCACATCAGATTCAACAGGAAGTTTTATGATTTTTAATGTATTATGTGATATTAAATACTCATATTACCAACATCATTTTATTGTCATCTTTATTTACAGTCTGTTTTTGGAATTCATTTCATGCTAAGAGATTTTGTGTTTTCAAGCTATGCAGCTGGTTAACTTATTGTCCTGTGTGTTTTTTCTTCTTTCTGACAAACGCACCTCTCTCCCCCTCTTGGTGCATCTCTATCAGCCCCCAGGTCCGTCTACAGTGCAGACAGCGGTGAGTGGTTCATCAGTGTGTTTGGATCTTTGAGGTCATCTCAAGGGGGGGGGGACACGACACAGCGGACTGTCTTCCCTCTGATCCCCTTCATCCTGTCGGTTCTGCTGTGACAGCGGCACAGCTTTAAATGGGAGATTGTTATCAACTGACAGACATGCTCACGCACACACACACACACACACACACACACACACACACACACACACACACACACACACACACACACACACACACACACACGTCTCTTTTTGGACAAGATGAATGGAGCTGTAGTTTAGGCCCATATTTAACAGATAACATTACACACTACACTCTATGTGATTCTTTTTATTGTAAAGACAGATGTATTTGTGTTAGTAATGTACTGTACATGTGTTATCTACACTTGAACTTAAAAATACTTGTTATCATTTCCTGTGGCTCCATTTTTAAAGTTCATGCACTGTCCTCATTTCGTTACAATCTCTGTTAGTGCTGCTTTTCGGATTTTAATCAATCAATAACAACGTAACTACCTCCAAATTTGTTTTTGAGCATCATAAAATTGAGTTTTTAATGCATCCAGACTGTCACATAATGCCATTAAAGTAAGATTACTGATCAATAATTGTGCAAATTGCCCCAAAACATAAACTATAAGGAATTTAAGTGCAGGCAGTGATTACAGGCCGGCATTTGCACCAGGAAGGCACTGATAGATGAGATGCTTAGGCTAGATGTTTTCACACTATGTGGCACACAAACAACTATATTTCTGAGACACACTAATCTATAGGACTGTATCTCATTTCACGTTGAGAGTTGTGGATGACAAACCCATTATAGTTCAACGGCTGTACAGCAGCTCTACACACTCTCCCATATTCTGCTGCATCATGGTGTTTCATCCTGGCTCTTTGACATCATCGCTGTGCAATTTAATTCACTTCAACACCTGAGTGAACGAGAGAGTCTGAAAAAGAAAGATGGCTAGGGGGGGAAGAGGTAAGAGAGGGAATGAGGAAGATGAAAAATGAGTGATGAAGCTAAGAAACAAGAAGTGAAAACAGTGAAGTGTGAAGTGACAGAAGTGATAAAGACAGGAGAGGCAAAAGGATGACTTGAGAGGATCAGTGAGCCTGTACTGCCCTCTGCTGCTTCAGCTGCAGCAGTGTATGCGGGTGGTTGCCAATGGCAACAAGAGAAAGCCACCATGCTGGAGGAGTGATAAAATAAGGAAAGATATTAAAAATGTATCGATCGTTGTGACAGTAGGACGTTCACATTAAAATATAAAATGGTGAGGAGAAGCAGACATTAATTATATGCTAGGTGAATCTAAAGTTGCTGATATGACAGTGTGATCTGAGCCACAGTTCGGTTAAAATTGTGCTTTAGAGCCAGCTTTGACGTTTGTGGCCCTTTTTACTTTCAGGTGCATGTGCAGGTGCAAAACAACAATAGTAATTTCTGCTTTCCAAGGACTCACAACACAATAGAATGTGTTTTTTTCCTTTATTACATTGAGAAAAGGTACATTTTCAAGCCCAAATTGGCTTTTCATCAGGCACAGAGGTATCAAACTACATTTTAAGGGAGCATGCTGCAGTGCTGCAAGTTCGTGGGAAGCAGAAAACAGCCTTGAAATTTAAAAAGCAGTAATAGTATGTGACTGAAGAGCTGTTGCTTTGAATTCTCGTACCACATGGGAAATACTGCTTCCCAAATGCTTTTTTCTCTTTTCAAGTTGTTCAATTGCCGTTAGTAAGATGCAGTTGAACAAGACACTTCACATGCAGTAGTCGCTCCTGCCTAGATGGAACACAGCTGGGTTGAAAAGTCAATGGGGTAACCTAGGCCAGCCAACCATTTTTTACGAGGTTGTGTAGCACAGAATTTAATAAAACAAAATGTTGCTGAACGTGCCATAAACAAGTTAACTAAAGGGCTACTCTGTGTTCCTGTTCACAAAATATGTTTCTGTGTATTGTGTTTGTTTATGGTTATGTGTTTGTGTTTGTGTTTGTTCTTCCAGATTCATACATTGCCAAATCTGCCTCGTTGCCAGGCTACGGCAGAAATGGGCTGAACAGGGTAAGCAATCATGATTTCTGGTAGAGTGTGTGTGTGTGAGAGAGAGAACAAGACAGGCTTTGTTATTCAGTAAACCATAAAATATGACAAAGTCCTTTTTTTTCTACTAAACCTTTGAAAATCATTTGTATCAGTTTACATCCTGAGACCTACTGAGACAGTAACTATAACAACCGTCAATATATTGTCATTAGGTCATAAAACTATCCGACTGAGATTTTTCTGAATATATAGAAATAATACTGAACAGTAGCTCCTACAGCAGTACTACTAATGTAGTTTAATTAACCTCTGATGTCACTTTTTAAATTTGCAATATTTTAACAATTCTGTCCATTTTTCTTGATCTTTTCTTTCCGTCGTTTTTCTCGTTATAATGATAAAATACAACCCCTTGGTCCATGTTTTCTTAACTGCTCTTGTTGTGTTCTGGCAGCCTGGGAGTGCTGGTGCAGATTATTACCAGTATGACAGCAGTAATGCAGTTAATTGGCAGATCAGAGGTAAGCCTTTTGTACAGTGTAAATCTGCTTATCTCCAGTTCTTCTGGTTTTTTCTCCTGATGTACTTCACCTCCTGATGCATGTTATTCAGAGTGTATTTAATAATGGAGCAAATGTGACAATGAATGCAGTAGTTTACATAATTTATCACTTCTTTTTTTTCTTTTTCTTTCAGAATACAAGGTAAGATGATGTGACAACATTGGCAAACTCTATATGAGCCACGAGTGAAAGGCCTGGATCAGTGAATAATATATAAGAATGATAAGCTGTTTGTTTAACCCTCCTGTTGTCCTCGAGTCAAGGAAGGAAAGGAGGGAGAAGGAAGGGAGGGAGGAAGGAAGGATGGAAAGGGGGAGGGAAGAAAGAAGGAAAGGAGGGAGGGAAGGAGGGAAGGAAGGAAAGGAAAGGAGGAAGGGAGGAAGGAAAAGAAGGAAGGAAGGATGGAGGAAGGAAGGAAGGTAGGTAGGAGGGAGGGAGGGAGGAAAGAAGGAAGGAGGGAGGGAGAAAGGAAAAGAGGAAGGAAGCAAAGAAGGAAAGAAGTAAGGGAGGAAGGTAGGGGGGAGGAAAGAAATAAAGAAAGGAGGGAGGGAGGAAAGAAGCAAGGGAGGAAGGAATGAAGGAAGGAGGGAGGAAGGAAGGATAGAAGGAAGGAAGGAAGGAAGGGGGATGGTGGAAGGAAAGAAGGAAGGGAGGAAAGAGAGAGGAAGGAAAGAGAGAAGGAGGAAGGACAGACGGAAGGAAGGAAGGGAGGAAAGAAGGAAGAGTCAAAACATGATAAAATAAGTCAGCTCCACAGTCTCATTCAGTCATTCATATGTTACTGAGTGCATAGTATGGTAACATATGAATGACTGAATGAGACTGTGGAGCTGACTTATTTTATCAACACAAAAATAAAAAGAAGATAAAGAGAAATTATACAGAGTTGTGTGAGAGCTCTGTAGTCACTATAGCTGTCAGTTATTGCCTCTTCATGGCAAGAAAAATCAAACCTATAAGTTTATACACAAATATTATAGTAAACATAAAAATAGAAAGTTACAGATAGAGTACACAATATATCTCTCTCTTCTTGTACCACACCAAAACATCTTGCAATATTTTTCCCATTCATATACAATCTAGAAATAGATTTAAACTTTATCACACTCGTTGAATGATAGGAAAGATGTGTGTAATTCAAAAAAAAAAAAAGACTCTTTAAGCTAGAAAAACCAAAGAGTTGTTTTTTCCCCCCTAAATTTTTAAAATTCTCCTCTTTTCATTAAAACCCCAATCCTACCAACTTTGGGTACCTGTGGACCCCAGAGGTATTTTCATTCTCATATCTCACAGGTGCTTTATTATATTATTCCAATTGTTCATGACCTTGTCAATCAATTTGTTCTTAATAAGTTAATATGATTATTTTCTTTTTTCTATTTTAATTTATTGTGTCATTATTAATCGTTTCATTAAAAAAAATAGTTGTCATTGTTGTCATTATAGACTTTGGCCAATGGAGTGCATCCAAGGCAGCAATTCAATCCACCATGCTGCTGAAAATTTTAAATTCAAGCTGATCTACTGTGATGGTTTTAAAGTTGGCTTTTGAATCATCTTATAAACAACATTACAACAAATTATGTTATTTATGAAAGTCCTTTGAAGGAACATCTGAACACAGTTTGATTCAAATAGTGGCTGAAGCCTCCATGGTGCATTGCAGCGAAGACATTTAATTCTTTGTCTCTCTGTTAGATCTACCCATATGAAGCTCTAATGGTGTCAGTCAGGGGGCATCAGCGTCTTCCCAGTGATGTGGACCGAGCCAGACTAGAGGTAAACAAACTCTCAAAATATTCTTGAATTACTGCTCCCACTAAACACATCAACACAGTGGAGTATGATAAAAAACACTGATAGACAAGTCTCTTCTCTTCTCATAGCGTCACCTCTCACCAGAGGAGTTCCACAGAGTCTTTGGCATGTCCATGTGTACCTTTGACCATCTCGCTCAGTGGAAGAAGAATGAACTTAAGAAACAGTTCCGACTCTTTTGAGAATATTAAGTGTAACCCGGCCGCTGCCCACAGGATGAATACAAATGCAAAAGTATACATACAAAAGTCTGTCTTCCCTTTGAGGTGGCAGAGAACGACTGTCAGCCTCCTGTTCTCTGGTGTGTGCTTGGACTTCTTAAGTAACACACAAGAGATCAGCCTGGTGGAAATGGAGGACTGCTATGAGAGGAAGGAGAACTGGAACTGGAGAGCATGAAGTCCACAAGACAAAGAAGACGAACCACACTACGGCCAGATTAGTTGACTAATAGAGAGAGAAGTCTGCTGCTTCTCTCTCTGCTACCAGCAGATGGCAGTGTGTTAACATGACGGTCAGGATGGCAGTCTGATATGAGGAGGTGGACTGTATACTGAAGTACTTCATACCGTACTGAGGGTCTGCAACTCTCTGCCTGAACTTGCCTACATGCCAAAAGTGAATGAGACAGACTGGCTTACAGACTGGTAGAGATGATCCAGTTTTAGTCACAAACACACAGAGTTCGCCTGTCACATAAGCTCACATTATAGGCAAGCTGCAAGTGTTATTCTTGACATTAGAGTAACTGCACATAACATACACATGCTGTTTTTATAAAGCGCTAATACTGAAATCCAAAGGTTTTCTTCACTTTTTAAAAAAAAAAACTGGCAGGTGTTTGATTTTGATGTCGGGTTTTCTGAAGCCATATAAGTGTCTGGAGTTATTTCCTATGACGTGCAGACAATAGTTCACTGAAGTGTTTGCTTTTTTACATTATGTTATTGTAAGGTTAAATTTGAATGAAATGTGTCATAGATCGGAGCTAAGAGGCTTTAGTACTTCACACTCTAAAATAAGACAAGTGTTTACTTATTTTAAGAAAACATTTTTTAATTCAATTTTAATTGCAGTTGAACATATGACTCAGCTCAAAGCAGATGGATTTGTGCTTGTTTGTGTGTTTGTGTGTAATCAGAAATGAAGGAAGGAAGAAAGAAAGAATGGGGGAAGAGGAAGAATCAACGGGGAGGAAATGTGTGGTATAAACAAAGAAAGATGCAAATGGGAGGAAAAAAAAGCACTCACACTCACAAAGAAAATTTTAATCAAGATGTGTTATGTTACAGAAGGAAAGTGAACAGATTTAACAGTTTGTTGCAATAGAGCGAGATTAGTCTGTTGGTGTAATTAAATGTAAGAGGTAGAGGAATCATTGTGCTGTCTACTGCCGGGACTGAAACCAGGTGTGTGTGGGTGTCTGCGTCTGTTGACAGTCTAACTGATTTTTATTTATTGGAACAACATTTACAATTTGCAGCCCCATGTCTGTCACTGCAACTGCTAAATAAATGATTCAAACATCACTTTTTTGTATTAATATTGTTACCATTACTGCTATTTTCCATGATCCTCAGATGGATGATGACTGTGGTCAAAGTACTTTAAAATAATCAATATTAGCAAAAAGTACAGTATATGGTATAGCCCAGAATACTACACTGTATAAAATACTTCAGTCCAATATTCCTGCATTTAAAATGGTACTTAAAGCAAAGTGGGGTCTGGGGTCTTCGAAGGGGTAACAGGAACGAAAGGAATCCTTAATTTCCACTATTATTCCATTTGTAAGTAAAACAATGGAAAAAATGTATAACTACGTACATTGGGATTTTTTTATGCCCTTTCTTTAATAAAACATCTAAAAGCAAAAATCGGATCAGATGGGAGACCCTTGGAAAAAATCTTGTCAAATGGGGGTCGTTGACATAAAAAAAAGTAAACGTTATATGATAGGCTATATACATATAACCACAATAGATTTGGAAAAAGTTGCAATATAAAAATACTTATATATACTAAATATTTAAATACCTGAATTCGAAATGTTACTTAAAGTAGTAAAGTATGAAATAACACGAGTACTAGTCCTTCAAATCTGTCCTTAAGTAGCCTACTTGAATAAATGTAGGCTACCAGTAGACTACATTCCTCCACTGGCATTTTCACGTCAATACAAAATCAACAAAACCAAGAGGTTTCCGGAGTATTGTAACTCCTCAAATGGAAGTAGTATGTAACTTTTCTGGAGTCACAGCATAAATATGTGTGTCAAACCCACAGACCGTATAGAAGACAAACCAAAGATTTAGTGGAATTACTCCGACTAGCGCTAGGACCCGGGGCGGCTTGGATGAGGAGTCATAGTATAAACTGTAGTGGCCATAGACATTTATACATTTATACATGGTAGTCTATGGTAGTGGCCACTCTGAGTCACTCTGCCGCACGGAGGCTGACGGAGCTCCGCTGTGTCCGTGGCAAACACGCCTCACATGTTAACAACTGTAACTTTTCAATGAAACAACCGAGGGATTATTACTGGAAAGAAATAGAATAACTCAGACTTTAGGATATCAAACGACATGGACTCCAAACGCCAGAGTGGTGAGTAACAGTCACTAATTATCACTTTCATAGGCTATTTATTCGGGACAAAGAACTTTTTAGGTTAACGTTGTAGCATTTAAGGAAAAAGCCTCAGTTGCAGGATGCGCTGACATGTATGTTGTATGGAAAGCATACATTTCACTTTAAGGACATGTCTAAAGAGATATGGTCAAAAACGCTCTAAAAATTCAGAAAGACATTACACTAAAGTTAAAGTCACCACAACAGGTGAGGTTTAATGAAGTTTTTAAACAACATTATCAAATTATTTTATACTATGTCTCGTAAAACAAATGTGGAGGGAACCTAAACTTCGAAAACCGGGTGCGCCTCCTCGCGCTGCTCCGATACACTGTTGGAGTAACGGGAGAGTGACGTCACGCACCTACAAGCCGGTTGGTGCTTTGGCGTGTGAGGATGGAGGAGGTATCCTATCCTCAGGTAGAGTGATGCAATCCGATACCAACAGAGAAGTGCCCCGTTGGAAGCAGCGCTGCTGGAAGCTGAAGGCAGCAGCTGAATGGACGCTCTGTTTCTGTTTCTGCGCCTTCAGGCTGTACTGTGCTGCAAACAGGAAGCTGCATTATGTTTGACCAGGCAGGTGATGAAGCATTGGCCTGAATTGAAAATCTGGCAAACGAGGATGTGATTATTACAAAGGGAACAATGACCATTGTGGAGAAAAATCAGACAGTGAGAAAAAGCATTCATTCAGTGTTTCACCACATCTCCCAGCACCTCCTCCTACTCCCACTAAAATAAACTGATGCTGTCTTTACTATGTTAATCCCAGGAACATTGCACACATGTATCTCAGGAATATTGCACATTTATATATCCTATTGCAGATTTATTTAAAATGATATTGTTTACTATGTATAGTATTTTATTTAATTGTATTTATTTATCATCACTTCACTCAATCAATAGAAATACATTTTATCTTATCTTATCTTATCATGTTTCCTGCAGGTAATTGACTATACTATCTGCAAAGTATCATTTACACCAAAAACTATTTTTCAGTTCCTTTAAGTAGAAGCTTAAAATGAGGTAAAAGAAGCAACTCATCCTTATTTTAGAGTCAAAACTTTGTAGTGATTGTACAAAGCTTGATCACATAATGCAGCATCCCCAGCCTCCAAACTGTTTAATTGAGATGTTAATGATTGTGGTGATGAAGATAGAAATATTCATGATTGGTAAGCTTCATTTTTAAGTGTTTTGTATTCAGTGACCATTGACTGTGTATAAATATGTACAACATGTCTCCACTTTCTGCCGCTACGCAAAAATAATGCTAAAATACATTGTTTCTGGGAGTAGCCATTTTGCTTGTGTGGCATAATTTTGGGCCAAAGTCTGCACAGTGGATTTGGGCGGCGTGATGACAACCTGCGGGACACGCCTGCTCAACCATCCCACTGCCTGACGGAGGTTTATGAGTGACTGTAATAGCTGTCAATAATGACATCACACCCCCTTTATATATCGTCACATAACAAATTAAAAACAAACTTATCAGAAAAAAACAATTGGACCAACAGCAGCATGATAGGGACTACCTAAAGTGACATACGCCATCTTTGGGAAAAAATGTATTTGACGTGTACTTTGATTTTTTTAGTTTGGCTCATGTCCCATCCGCTAACATGGAGGGGGCGGGACTTATGACTTATACTGCAGCCAGCCACCAGGGGGCTTCACTTGTGGGTAGATGTCATGACATCCATCTTTATATGCAGTCAATGCTCGATCAGGCGGGGAGCTCCGGTCCTCTGCAATGATGCGAACGCGGAAGTAACTTAAAACTGCATTCTATCAAAAGGCCACCAGGGGGCGACTGTTTTGGTGTCAAAAGGACTTCTGTCTCCATACAAGTCAATGGAGAATTCTCCAACTTCTCACATGATTTCTAACCTTGGTTGATTGGTTCACAGGTTCAGGAGGGCGCCTCTTGCTCCTCCTGATGCCCATATAAGTAGAATCCGTGTTTTTCTTTACCCGGCATGCACCGGAAATTTTCAAGATGGCGCTGCACAGATCCGAAACTATTCGCTTCCAAGCAGCAGTCCACAAACCGATGGGTGACGTCACGGATGTTACGTCCATTTTATATACAGTCTATGTGCTCAATATGACATTAGTCACATCAGAGCAAACAGTGTTCAATAGCCTATCAAGGCAGTCACAGTAGAAAAGCTCAAATTTTCCTAATAACATTTACGATGGTTCTCTGTTTTATTCAAGCGTCCCAGTAAACTGTGAGAGTGTGACAGTGAGCGAGCAGGCACGAGGACCCTAAAACTGAAGTAGCTAAATTGAATTCAGCCATTGTTAACTGTATACTTTACCCCATTTTTACACAGTGATGTGTCAAAATATCTTAAACGAAATGAGCCCATAGAATACATAAGCTGCTTAAAGAGGACAAAAGAAGTAAAAAAGAAGATTTATTTACGTTGGCTTGATCTAACCAATTATTTTTATTATGGATTCATTTTATTGATTGAACGAGTAGTTGTTTGGTCTTTAAAATGGTGAAAAAATTACCCCTGTCTCCCAAAGCTCAAGGTGACGTCCTCCAATGTCATGTTTTGTCCACAACCAAAATATATTCAGTTAAGCATCATAGAAGACTAAAGACACCAGAAAACATTCCTGTATGAGAAAAACAGGAATCATCACATTTTTTTGGAAATTAACTTCTTTAAAAAATGACTCAAAACAATGAATTGATTATCAAAATAGCTGGTGATTAACCAATTAATCAACTAATCATTGCATCTCTACACAAATGCAACAAGTGGAAGAAATAGTAGAAATTGAACTTTTATGTTGACTTTCAAGAGGCAGAGCGGGAAAGAGTTTTCACACAAAGTTTAGTTTAGAGTTTTGAAAAAATGACTGCAGCTGCATTACGCTATTGTATAAAACAGGTTTCATAATACTTAAACGTCTAATAATGAATTTATTTATACAGCCACACTGACACACAGGCATACCAGTAAGCCTTGAACGTCGACCACGATTCCCTTACATTTCCTTTTCCCTTTTCCTCCTCATCTCTCAGTGACCCCCCCCAACCCCCACCTCCTCTTTCCATTCTCTCTCTGAGTCAGAAAGTTCAAAACCTTCAGTTCAGAGAACAGTGAAACAACTTTTACCACCATGAACTCAGATGTTTCTACTCTTTTGGTTTTTCTGACATAGTTTTAAGAGAGTGTAAGCTGTGCTGCAGATCTGGCTTTTTTTAACTGTGTGTGACAGAAATATCCGCAGCAGAACGTCTGTGCATGTCATCCATGTTGATCTGTTGTGGGTAGGAAATTAAGCTGGTGTGGTGATAACACTCTTCTACCCAGCAGGAAAAACACCGGATTGTGTTTGTCCAGCTGAACGTTATATTCTCATCATCACCACCATATTGCTAAAAACAACCACTGAATAATGTCATTAGCATACATGCACGTGTTCGTGTGTGTGTGTCGGAGAGAGTGATGATGTAGTCATTTCAATAAGTGGTTATTGGTTTATCATATTAGTCAATCAAAAGAGAACTGAGAAATTCAATTTGAAATGATCATTTTACTTGATACTGATACCACAGCCAGACCAAAAATAGTCTGACACATTTTTAGCTTGTGTGTGGATTAAACAAACAAGATGTTGTGTCTTCATTACGGATCTCAAGAGGTGCTGATAGATTATTTTTTTGCATCGCTGGGCAAAGCCATGCTCAATGTTTCCCCCTATTTTCAGTCATTATGCTAAGTTAAACTAACTTCAGCGTTACTGGCAGAGTGTACAATGCAGACATGTGAGTGGTATCAATCTTCTCATATAACTTTTGGCAAGACTGCAAATATGTGTATTTCCTAAAATGTCAAAGTAAGCCTTTCAACTGTCCACAAATTGCATGAAGCTGCAGAGTTGAGTGTTTTTTGTTTAGTTTAGTTTTTGTGGTGGTTTTCGTCACTTCATTTTAGAAGTTGAACACAATATGGCTCCTACTTCACTGAAATGTCTGTTCTCAGTTGTAGCCTACATGTACAGTGGAGGCTTCAAGTTCCCACATCATGCTTGTGTGAGTTGAATATTGAACCAAACTAGTTGTGATGTCAAGTGTCTGAAAGGAAGCACACACAGTGCCACAGTGGTAGAGTCAATAACAAGCTCAGCTTGATGTGTCTCCGCTGTTTACTATCTGAGGAAAGTGATAAGATACTGAAAGAATGTGCAAAAGAGACAATTCCACGACTTCTTCTCCCCCAGCTGTTTCTTTTTAAAGATCTTGCCAGCTTGGTTCGGAGGGGACTTTTTTGGAACGGGTCTGACTGAGTGCTAACCCCGGGTGAGCGTCGACACCATCTACTGTTGTCATGAAAATATTAATAACAGGATGCAGAATTTCTGAAGTAGACTTTTGTCTCAGAGGGGGCTGCTGGGGCCGCCAAGACTTGAACTCTGACCCCTGTCTGAAGAGGATGGGTGTCTGGAGAGAGAGACGGAGGGAGGCCGATGAGGGAAAAGGAGTTAAAAGGAAAGGATCAGAGAGGGAGGGAGAGAGAGAAAGGAGTGGAAGGGAGAATGTGGGATCTGGAGGGACCTCAGTCTCTGGGAGTGTGGGGGAGGCAGGAAAAGGACGCCTGCTGCAGAGCAAAATAGCAGCTTCATACAGTTTGCAGACATGAAATTCTCTTTACTTGAAAAAGGCATGAAAAGCTAATGTTTGTGTCACAGAAGAGTATCATGTGTTACAGGCAACAACAAGGTAATCATATACTTCTCCCTAGTCCTGAAGCATTGGAGGGAAAAAAAGTAAGAAAGAGGGATAGTTTGGATGGGAGAGGTGAGTCAAGGAGGTTAGGCTTGGATTGGTGTGATTGATGGGTTAGACATGTAATGGAAGGGAGTGAAAGCCTCAGGTCAGGAGGAGAAAAGTATCTTTTCTCTGTGAGTATTATGCGGTGAGATAAACAGCAGCAGCAGCAGCGAGTGGTAGTTGTTTTGTTGTGAGCTGCAAGCAAACACGCTAAATCAGTTCAAATGAGAGTCGCATGGCCCCGGTCTCATGACTGGCCTTCTTCAGGCAGTCTGTGGAAACACACAAAAATGTATGTAAGAGCATGCACAAACACACACACACACACACACACATATTTTCCTCTTGCGATGGCATGTTTGTTCTGTATAGGATAATGTCTCTGCAAGACAAATTAATAGTGTTGGTGTCCTCGCTGTGAGTTAAGTGAATGTGTGTGTCCATCAGTGAGGAGGGGGAAAAAAAGGAGTTGAAGAGGAAATCTGCGCCATGTGTGTGAGTGTGTGAGCGTGCGTATGTGTGGAATGGGGGGTTACAAAGATCCCTCTGTGGGTGAGACCGACCACAAGCCTCCAGAACAGCTGATTCTCAGCCTCTGAACCCTCCGGTCCCCTCAGAGAATGAGAGCAAGATAGTTAGAGAGAGATATACACAGACGTGGAGGGAGAGAGAGACAGCAAATGCATGGATGGCCTTGACTGTGTAATGTTAGAATTGAAGAAACAGAAAATAGACCAAAGGCCCCAGTCGGAAACTCTATCAAGCCACTGCTTTGTTAACATGGTGAATCATGACACTGAAACTTTGTTGTTGACTGAGTTGAGCTGGTCGCAGAGGAGCGCAATAGATCTGTAATTTGAGTAAAGACCAGCTGAAAAACTTCTAAACTTTTCATTCAATAGATGGGGGGGGGGGGAACAAAGGAGGCAAAAGTGTGAACAAAGATGGAACAATACAGAGGATGAGGAGCAGCAGGATGGATAGAAATGGAGAAATGGAAAGGGGAAAGTGGGAGGAAGAGCAGGAGGAGGTGAGACTCGCAGTAGGATGGAGAAGAGTCAAGATCAGGAAGGAGTGGAGTGAAGCTTCTGTCGACAGCTAAGACAGGAAACCACAGCTGCTGGCCGAGAAATGATGCACACGCACACACACACACACACACACAGCTGCTGGATATATATCCTTTAACCCTGAATGCCCACGAATCGAGACGATGCAGCTGTGTTGCACCACGCCCCTCTTCGACTGTGTGTGTGTGTGTGTGTGTGTTTTTGTGAGCGTGTTAGTTCCTGTTTTGTTTTTTCTTTTAGTTTCTGACATTGTACTGTTTGCTCTGGTCTTGTGGACCATTGTGGTCGTCGTCTAATTTTGGCCTTCGTGGAGACAATAGAGTATTGTCAGTCTGAGGTTGGGGGGGGCTGATAGGGCGATTGGACAGAAGGGGTTTTTCTGTCATACTCTCACTCTGTGTGTGAAGGGGAGAGTTTCAGTCTTATTTATCTTAACTACTGAACTAGTTCTTTCCCAGGATTTTTTTTAGATGCACTGTATTTCATATATCGGCAACTTTATGTAGTCACCTTTTTTCAAACCGTATTTATGAATCAAATTTTAAGGTGTCATCTGACCACTCACAACAAAGAAATATCCCAGTGTGCACATAAAAATAATTGTAATACTTTAACCAAAGATTCTGTGTATTTGTCCCCTAGTTAATATTTCAAATTATTCCCCAGAGAAAGTTCATAAGGAGCTAGTAAACTAATACTCTTATTGTCATCTCAGCACTTCCACCATGAACAGCACAGCAGTTTTATGAAACCACCTTCAACTTTATGACCCTTGCTGAGGTTCCAACATCCTTGCTGAAGTGTACTTGGAATTTCCTGTCAACTTTTTTTTGACTACATATTTTGGGTGAAATGACATTGTAAATTTGATTTCTAATGCAAAAAATGACAAACGCTAAATTGTTCGGGAGGATGGAAAAAGCCAATTAATGAGCTAGCGGAACAATCACAGAAACCCAAAGGAAAATTAAATGAAATTATTTTAAAGGGCCAGTGTGTCAGATTTAGTGGCATCTAGTGGTGATGTTGCAGATTGCAGCCAACTGAATACTCCTACCCTCATCATCCCTTTCCAAGCGTGTAGGAGTACCTACAGTAGCTACAAAACTCACAATAATTGGATAATGAATGAATGAATAATGGGATACTGTAGAAACATGGTGGTGCAACATGGTGGTGCAACATGGTGGCGTCCGTGGAAGAGGACCTGCTCCCTTGTAAATATAAAGACATCATTCCAAGGTAGCAAAAACATGATTCTTATTTTCATGGGATTATACAATAATTAAAACATACTTATGAATATTTTATTCCATTTCTGGAGATGCCATTAACTTTTACACACTGCCCCTTTATGGTTTGCAGCTCTTAAACTCTGACATTTACAGTTAGAGCTTCTAAACAAAAAAGTATAATCAACTAAATTTTGTCAATGGCAATTCTTGGTTACATTGCCCTCAAATCAAAAAGCACCTTTGAACAATTAAACAAAAATACACACAAAAAAGGTCATCATCTACTTCGATTTATATCCTGTGATCTGCTGAATGAACCCTGTGTTAAAGGCACTTTGGTAACCATATCCTTTTCTATCTCTAGTGGAACTAAAGGTTTTCTTCTTTACTTTGGCTCCATTTCCTTGAGGGAAGGAAGCATTGTCGTCCCCCTCCTCCTCACCTCCTTTTCTCTATGACTTTCTACCCACAACCCCCCCACAACCCCTCTTTGTCAGCTCTGAGCAAGCAGGATGTGTGAGGGTGTGTCAGAGCATTTGGACCAGTGTCAAGGTCAACAAAACACGCACACACATATACACACGGACACACAGGATGTCAGTGTTTAACATGAAAACAATCATTTTTCAAAGAAAGGTAGAAACGTCTGAACTTAAAGAAAGATTTGATCTGCGGTGGTGCAGGAAAAAAGGAGCAGACAGAAAACTCAGAGAAAGAAACACAAATACACTCTGAGGTCGACAAAGTGAATCGGGGACATATGTTTGGATGTTAAACGTCTCTTCCTTGTCAGCTGTTGCAACAGGCGGTAAGCTGAGTTCCAAACTGACTTCATGCTCCTCGTGAACTGCCAGTTTTGTTGGCACTTGCCTGTGTGACCTTGTGTGTGTGTGTGTGTGTGTGTGTGTGTGTGTGTGTGTGTGTGTGTGTGTGTGTGTGTGTGTGTGTGTGTGTGTTAAATCAATATTTGATGCAGATCAAAATTAACCACCACACACTGAAATGACTTTAACTAAATTCATTTCGGTGTATATTGGTTAATTTTGCACAAGCACAGGCATTTCATTTCTCAAACCCAAATAATGTGTTATTTTTTATTTTGTGTGGTCTTCAGTGATGATGGAGCGACTTGTGAGCGAGCTGGGTTCTCTGCTGAAGATGCTGGACCACGAGACGGTCAGTCCTGCCACTGCTGAAAAGATGGCCTCCATACGCAACATCCTGGACACAGTGCAGCTGTCAGGTACATGTACTACACGGACTATATTGTTTGGTTAATATCTTATTAATCTCATAAATTGAAGTGATGTGACAAACCCCTCTATATTGATTGACTGCAAGAACAGCAGGAAGATGTATTTTTTATACTTTTGTTTCATTTACACTCCTGCAGATGTTATTTTAATGATGACATAGCATAACTTTCATTAATTCTTGTGCAGCACAAAATTAACATCCACATATTTATTGATTTATTATCTTAATTGGGGTCTTCTCCCATCCGTAAGTTACAAGCAGAACTTAATTTCAAGCCACTGTAAGACACAACAAACGCACAGTATGTATTTTCACAAGAACAAAACTAATGTAAATAAAATCTATTTGCATACAGAAAAATGTAAATTAGAGTTTTAAATTATGGAGAACTATAAATTAGATTGGTGTCACCCAGAAACTTGTATTTATCCATTTGGATGAATGCATACCAGTTTTCAGCTGCATCCTGCCTCACTTTAATTCAATTTGATACTTGCAGCAGTTCAGCCAAAGCATTTTAGAGTTGAGCAATTAGCTCGAGGTCACTTAAACAGTGTTTATTTAGACAGGAAAGGAGCATTTCTTTCTTACTTGACTATGTCTTTTCGTAACTTTGCTGTCATGAACCAGCCAGACTGCAACTGAGATACGATACAGAAAGTGTAGTCAATGCAACAGATAGCAGCAGCTGTGTGACTGAGGTCTTTGCTGTCGACCCTTGTTTATCTGGGACAATACAGGATGACAGAGGGGATAGAAGGTTTGATGTAACTAAAGAGTAAACTAAAGTTTAAAGAGGACAATGAGACGGGGTTAAAGAGAGGATAATTGCAAAACATCCTGAGGATTCAGACTGTTAATGCATCCTCACAACATGTTTGTGTTTGAGTGGGCCCTGACTGTGCTGCCCATACTCACTCCTCCATATTTTTACACAGATCAGATTAATCCACATAAATTCAGTTTTTCTTTACAGCCAAAAACTTCAGAGATCTTACAGCCTAAGAGATGAACGCTGATTCTAAAGGTGTGGCGTCCTTTCACACACATGTTCTGACTTGAGTTATCTTCGATCTTCTGATGCAAAGATTAGCAAACTCCAATCTGCACCGTCTTGTTGTCTGATCTCCAGAGATTTGCCTTAAATGCAAACAGTTCAATGTCGATTCTCAATGAGGACTCGCTCACTTTCCTGTTTACCGCATATCATTACACTCTGTTAATTCCCCTGACCTGAGCCGAACTCTGATCCTATTTCTAACCTCTAATTTATCTTTTCCACAGTCAATGGATCAGACGTCTACATGAACAGCTGTCTTTACAGCAACGGCACGAGCTTTGTAGAGTCACTGTTTGAGGATTTTGGTGAGTGGACCCTCAAAGCTCCTTCAAACCAGTTCAGTGTAAAAATTAGATAATTAATATCTATTATAAGATATAGCATGCTAAAATTCAATTATAGAAAGCAATAAAATGCACCTTAAACAGCCAGTTTAGGTCAATGACACTCTTTGCTCTAGTTTCCTCCAGATAATTTTGAGCACACCTTTTTTTTGGTGATTCACCAAAATGTATCTATCATAAGTTTAGTATGAAAAAATTATATTTTGTCTAATAAAATAAACAGGATATTATGTCTGCTTCCTTCTAATGAAACTGAGTAATGATTCTGGTGATCTGAGTTTAGCTGTTGTATCAAGATGAGCGATACTGGTGGAAAGAAACTGCTTTAAATCAGAAAACAAATGTGTTCTGAGTTTGACATACCACAGAAAAGTGTGTTGTTAACCACCCTGCAAAATTTGAATGATTAAAAAAATTGCCAAATATATGAAATTAGGCTTCAAAGTTGTGTAAAAGTCTGACTATTTCTCTTCTCCCAAACACTATGGGAGTGGCCGCCGAGTTCGCTGAAACCCCGCCCCCTACCAAGTGTCGCCTGTAAATCAAAGTCACCACCTCTAACAGAAACAAGGACGCTAGGCCTGAGAGCTTTCTGCTGCAAACTCAGCTGCTAGCTCGGCGGCTAACTCAGCTGATAACTCGGCGGCTAGCTCGGTGGCTAACTTGGTGGCTAGCTCGCCGGATAACTCAGCTAACTGGCTACCTGTAGACTGTTGTAGTAGTAGTGTGCGCTGAATGTATTTATACCTCTACAGCAGCAGGGGCGGGTTTATGCTCCGGTGTGTAACCGTGCTATTGGTTACCGGTTACGTAATCGGAGATTTTCAGACCCGCCCATTAAATCCAGACACAGAAATCTTGAAACACAGTTTGTGAAGCCTAGCTCCACAATTCAAATCTAAATGGTTGAAATGCTTTTTACACCTTTTTTAGAAATACATTTATGACCTATTTAATGTGTTTAGAAGAAAATGTCTGAATTCACTTTACACAGTCTTTAAAGAGTCAGGTTTGAATATATAAACTCAGCACGTTTGTACTACTGATAACGTCCATCCTTTGTTGTTTGACCAGACTGTGATTTGCACATGCTCAGTACATCGCCAGTTGAACAGAAAGAGCATAAAGAGGAAGAAGAGGAGAAGACTCATCCTAATAAATCTGTAAGTCACCTTTACAATCTACCTGTCACTCCACCTGCCTTTCTTGCTCTTGTGCCTCAGATTTTGGGTTAACCTTCACTTTGGTTCCTCAGACACCAACCGACACGCCCCCTCCCGTGCCAACCACCCCGCTTCCTGATGACTACTATGAAGAGGCTGTTCCTCTAGATCCTGGATCCACCCCACAGTATTTTACCACCAATATGAGCAGTCAGTTCTGTACCTACACTCAATAACACAGATTTACACTCTCATGAATAATTATAGGTTTGTGTTTCTCTTTCTCATATATCTTTTTTCCTCTTGTGTAGCTTCCAGGAACTCTGTGGAGGATGCCTACTATGAAGATGCCGACAACAACTACCCCATCACCAGAATTAATGGACCCCCCAAAAACTCCTGTGAGTCTGCTGTTATTCATGCTATCAATTCAATGTGCAAGTATAAACAGAGGCATACTCTGATCATAAAGTAGAATACATGAATGAACAGAACCTGAAATTGTCTGCAGTTGTTTTATAAATTAATGATCTGTGATATTT
>NC_084983.1:24993173-25015673 GCF_963691925.1 Scomber scombrus | reverse complement strand
GTTTTTTTTATTAGATGTAAATCACTATGCACGCTATGGGAAGACACGTGCAGAGGAGGACGCCAGGCAGTACCTGACACAGAAAGAGGAGCTGGAGAAGCAAAAAGAAAAGCTCAGAAATGCACTGATTGCCCTTCGAAAGGAGAAGAGGGAACTGAAGGAGAAGATGAAGAGTGGAACAGGTCAGGGACAAAGCACACACACTGCGCTGTTCAGAGCTCTGCTTCGTAGCAGTACTAACTGTGTGTGTGTGTGTGTGTGTGTGTGTGTGTGTGTGTGTGTGTGTGTGTGTGTGTGTGTGTGTGTGTGTGTGTGTGTGCACGCGCAGGTCATGGTGTGGAACAGCGGTTAGCCGAGCTGGAGACACTGTGCAAACAGAAGGAGGAGGAGAGGGTGGAGCTGGAGCTCAGACTGACAGAGGTCAAAGAAAATCTGAAGAAATCACTGGCTAGAGGAGCACTGGCCCCTAATACTGACACCAAGATCAATGTCACGGTAGGCAGCACAGACAGAAACTCTTCTGTATAATTGTTAAAAACAATTAAGATAAATTCAAGCGTTTTAGGAAGCAGCCATATCTATCTATACATACATATATACATACATATATATATATACATACAGTACCAGTCAAAAGTTTGGACACACCTTCCCATTAACATCAATGAGAAGGTGTGTCCAAACTTTTGACTGGTACTGTATGTATATGTATATATAGATAGATAGATAGATAGATAGATAGATAGATAGATAGATAGATAGATAGATAGATAGATAGATAGATAGATAGATAGATAGATAGATAGATAGATAGATAGATAGATAGATAGATAGATAGATAGATAGATAGATATGGTGGATGCCTGATTCTGAAAGTGCGATTTTGTGATACTTTTTGGCATTTTATTGCTAAATCTCTATATATTGTATCATTTCAGATTTTCACTATTTTTCTGAAAAGAATTGTCACCTGACATTTGTGTTTGTGTGTGTCTTGGTTTGTGTATGTCTTGGTTTGTGTATGTCATTGTGTATTCAGGCACAGAACAAAAAGGCTGAAAAGGTTTACAGTGAGACTGTACCGGTCAACACAGCATCCGAGCTTCGTAAACGCCCTCCGTCTCTTTGCGCCTCCTCCAAGGGGAACGTCATGCAGAAGGCAAAGGTAGTGTGTGTGTGTGTGTGTGTGAGTGTGTGTGTGTGTGTGTGTGTGTGTGTGTGTGTGTGTCTTTGTGGTTTTGTAACAAAAACAAATGTATGTAAGTGCTTTTCTCACTTTTTGCTGTCTCTCGTGGTTTTCAGGAGTGGGAGTCGAAGGGGACCTAGACTGAACATAAACGGATCGACAGATGGACTCATGGAGAGAAAAAATGAGCTGTGACAGAAGGATGTGTTAGAGACAGGAAGGAGAAAGAAAAACTGGCACTGAAAAGAAGAAGATGAAAGAGAGGAGAAGGAGTGCAGACTGACGCATTCATTGCTCCCCTTAACTAAAGAAAAAGTGGAATTTTGGCAAGTTTAGGCAGCATGGTTCTGCCTCAACCACTGTAAATAATACAGACTTGACTGTTGTTCCAGTACAGTATTAATGGGGATCGCTATGATCGTGAAATATATATGTTTCTGTGTGTTTGCATGTGTGTTTGCTTTTGCAGAAGCCTGCAGAAAGCAAAAATGTGATCATTTCATAGAAAAGCAAAGGGAGAGAGAGGTCATCAACACTGTGTGTTCAGTTTGCCCGAAACGCAGTCACAAGCAAGACTTTCTGAGTCAACTGAGTATTTTACCAAAACTCACTGGTTTTATTCCATTTATTAAATGATACTTGTCAATACAAAATTAAAAACGAAAGTAATAAATTATTATTACCTTAAATTATCTTTATTAACGAGAGAAGTATTATACATCTTCAAATGTGTATTTAAACCATTTGGAAAGCATATCGAGTATGACACTGTTACTGGAACCAATGAGTAATGTGTATTAATGCAATGTGAAACTATTAGATTTTAACCATTATATGTGTATTTTTTCATATTTGACTTTTGCACTTTATCTTCTTGTATTTTGTGATGACACCAATGTTCTTGTACATGAGCTTTATTGCCCTCTTAACAGAATCATTGAAGGATAAACCCCTGTCTGCTTCCCTTAAACACACATGTTGAAGTAAAGAATAACTTTATCTTCATCATCTTTGTCTACTGGACTATTTTTGTCTTTGGTGAATAGTTTCAATGAAATTTGCTGCATTGGATATTTGTGTCTATGCCTGGTACTTCCTCACAGAATAAGTTGTTTCAGTATGAAACCAATAGCAGCATCATGTTCTGCCATCTAGTGGCTACTTAAATTATAGCATCCGTTTTATCATTCTTGACCATACCAGTAGGTTCTTGACACAGTATGTCCTAATTAATTTCCAATTAAAACTTTATTACAATCGACAATTTTAAAATACCATCATTAATGTTTGTAGCATACTGTTTCTGCAGTTATTATACAGTAAATTAACAGTTTGTAGGCTTCCATGAGAAAAAACAATTAGTTTACATTTTTTCAGCTGTCAGCAGATCCTGCATTTTCTTGTGTGCATTGCATTGTGGGAGAATGTTGCTCATCAAGGACACACTTAAAAAGAAAGAACATTTAGTATGCTTACTAACTTCTTTCAGTGTACTTGGTCGCTCCCCAATATGAACAAGTTACATATTCAGAACCTGCTTTGAAATAACTCAAGGCAGAAAAGTTCTGCTGCACTGATCTGCATGGATTGAAATGTTAATTTAATTTAATTCACCAAAATTACAAAAAGAACATTTTTGAATTTCTGTTCCATGGTTTTGAGATTTCAATCTCCTTCCAGCACAGTGGGGGTGAATGGAATTTAATTTGTGGTGCACAGCCCTTTAAGAAGACATCAGTGTCTTTAGAAGCAAGTATGAAAATACTATGAAAAAAGTATGAAAATCTTTTTTTGTGATTGTAATGAAGTGACAGGAACAGTTATCTACTATTCAAATACTGTAAACTAGACCTGAAGCTTTTCAGCGCAGCATCAGTCCAGGTCCACATTAATAAAAAATAACAAATAAGACAAGACAGTCACTTAGCTTCTATAGAAAGAGTTTATTTAGTGCATTTCTAGTTTGTCCACAGCAAGAACCAAAATATTAAGTTAAACTGTGCTCCCATTGGTTCACCAAAGTTCTGGTCCAACACCATTGGTCCACTAATGTTCTGGTGCAATACTATTGGTCCAGTAGTGTTCTAACACCCTCACATTGGTTCACTAGTGTTATGGTATGACACTATTGGCTCACTAGTGTTCTCTTTTGGTCAGGAACACTTTTGACCAGAATAAAAGGACCTTCAGCATGCTGCTACTGAGCAGAGGTCCACAAGCTTCCATGCAACAACAAACAAACAAACAAACAGCAAGGGACAACAACGACAAACGGAAAGATAAACAACAGCATTGCTTGTAAGAAGTAAGCATGGAAGCATATACAGTAAACCTTATTTTAACCTGCTAAAGCCCTCAGGAGGTTTGCCTGATATACAACAGATCTTAAAAAGGTAAAATCCCCCCCCAGTCACATGCGTCCGCACACACTCGCTCTCACTTGCCCACACACACACGCAACTCACCTACTGCAAGCACAGCATGTACTCGACCACTCACACACACACACACACACACACACACGCACACACACACACACACACACAGGCGCACCTACATGCAAACAAATGATCAATCCTTATAAGTGTACAAGGATTACGTTCGTTTTAAAAATATGACTTAACCCCATGAGCTCTGTGTAAACATAGCGTACAGTAGAATAGATAAAGACCTTCTTCCTTCCTTTCTGTCATTCTGTAACTTTCTTTCCTTCTCGTCTTTTCATAGCAATAACTAAGTTAATACTTGGACTCTTTGGTTCTCTGTAACAGTCTGTTTATCTGACTGTGTGACTGACTGATTCTCACTATCCCTCGTTTCTCTCTCTCCCTCCCTTGTTCACTATGGATATAATACAGCAGGAAGAGTAGTCAAGGGAAGAGATTCACAGGTCCTGTCCTTCTGCAGACCAGAGCAGCAGAGTAAGACGGATTGATTGTCCTTGGTTTATTTACATCACAGTCAGTCACAGTGGGCTCCGTGAAGTGGAAGAACACATTCCGGTCCTCCTTCCTCTTCTCCTCACCTCCTCCTAACCCCTCACCAGCCTGATGTGTGGGCATGTCGGCCTGAGATCTGTGCATGTGTGAGTGTGTTTATGTGTGTTTATGTGTGTTTATGTGTGTTTATGTGTGTTTGTGTGTGTTTGTGTGTGTGTGTGTGTGCGTGTGTGTGCGTGTGTGTGAGGTGTGAGGGGTGCGGGGGCTAGGATAAGTCATTGTTGCTTGGCGACTTGCCTCCGCCGTTAAGTAGGGCCGAAGCACTGCGACTCTTGGTCGGCGTGCCACTGCCTGACCGTGAGAGTTCTGTCAGATCATGGAGGGACGGCTCCCTGTACATGGCCACTACAGACACACACACAAGACAAGCATCATTAATTAAATCAATGTTATTAGTCTGAATCACTCAGATTTGGTATGCACAGTCTTGCTATTGGTACATTTATCTTGCACATACTGTAGATAACTGAGAGGTAATCAATACTGATTTCACAATAATGAAATAATAATATTACTGTCGGAGGGGAATTCCTGCAAAGCTAAGTTTTAATATGTAATATAATGCGTGGGTGATGATCTCTAGTCAGTGATCTGCATAAAATAAACAGCAATAATATTCTCTCAAAAAAATATATTAGATTTTCTTTGCATTTTCTCTTTTTTTCCCCCATTTACTTGAAAGCAGCGGAATAAACCACAACACTGACATAATATCACATTTCCATTTATGTGACGAGCCTGCTGCCTATTTACATATCCAGTAGATAAGGAGCAGCAATAGCATTCATTTGGAATCGGGATTGTGTCCACCTGATGAATGTAAATTCCAATAATCACCAATAAACACACTTTTCTGTTGCTTTCCACCAACTCCCGAGGGAAATATCCGACTCTTTAGCTGCTAAATAATCCACTTTGTAAATCTGAAAGCTGCAAATTTGTCATTTGGTCTTGGGAAGGTAGTGTACAGTGGAGGCAAAACACAAATGTTGGTTGCCGGACAACCAAAACAATGAGATGAAAATGCTATTAAGCTCTGCAGAGCTGAGGGGAACTGCAGAGTCAGGCGATAATTCTCTGTGGGTTCACCACACAACGACAAGTAGACATGTGGTCCACTGTTAATATGGAAGTATTGATTATTGCTGCTTTAAAGACGACATCCTGATTTATCTACATGCACCATCTTTGTGTTTCTCTCTATTTGTGCATTTCTCATTTCTTTATGTCCAAACGTATTTTCACTGTTTGTTTAGATTGCAATGAGGACTGTCTTGCGTTTACACCTTATCTTTAGGATATGCTTTCATCTCTGTCTGCTGCCATTTAAACCAGGTCTCCCTTGTATAAAATCAGGTAAATCTTCTAACATAGTTCTATAAAGGATGAGTTCAGTTTTAAAAATAAGAAAACAGGTTTAGTTTGCTACTGAATTATTTTCAGGTAATTCCACATGAGAGATTACAAGATTTATTTATGTCTTGTTGTCTGTGTGGTTTGAAGAAGATGCAGCTCAAAAAGGTGATGCCACATATTTCCATGCAGCAATCAGACATAAACAATGTAAGAATCTCAGTCATAGCCTGAGGACAGTGGCGGTTTGTTTGATTGTGTCACCAGGGAGACCCCACTGTCGATCAAATCTTACAATCCCGCACCCACAGCCCACAGAGATTCTTGAGAGTTACACTTAAATAATTAAGGATGTATTTTCTAATGTTAGCTTTGATGAATATACCCTCCATACATTTAAAATAAAAAATGAAAAAAAACAGTTTTGAATGATAATTAAAGTGATGTTTGCTTGTTTTTTCATTTTAAAGGCTTGTCAGAGATCAATCTTATTTTACTGAAAAGCCCATTCTCAATCTCAACACTTCTATAAATTGCATATTGAAACAAGACTGGTTTCCAAACTAGTTAAGTTGTCAGAAAGTCCTGCTCATAAGTCTTTAACTCAGATTCTCCACAAAGAAACATTCAAATGATCGTGTTTTAGACATGCATATAAAGTTGTTAAAGTTTAAGAAAAGTATATACTGTATCTGCAGAGTAAAAGTCCCCTTCAGTGTAACGCTGTGAGAAGTGGTGAAGTGCAGCTATCTTACCTTTGAGCGGTTTCGGTATGAAGTGTGCGGCGGCCTTGTTCTTCTTGACGTGGTTCCCCTTCATGATTCCGCCCTCCTTGTTGAGTCCCAGGTACCAGGCCCGGCCGGAGGCCTGCTGCCGGTACAGCATGGAGGAGTAGGTGACGTAGTAGTTCTCAAACACTGACTCCTTGAACTTACACTCTGGAGTAAAATGTTCCTGTGGAAAAAAATGTGACACATAATCAAACAAATTATAAAAAGAAAGAAGACAAGACGGTGATTAAGTAGACATGGAGAGATGAGGGTGTTAGTGGTGGAGACGGAGGGGCGTTAAAGAGGGTATAGTTTGTAAACTCCATTAAAAGTGTTTGATCGTTCTTCCGTATCACTATCAGTCTATTCATCCATCAGTTGATCCGCTCTTTGAATCATTATCGCAGCCAGGCTTTAGTCTCTGAGAACAAAATGCACCAACTTAGGACAGCTGACATTTGCATTTCCTTATTCCTGCGTATCCATAGCAACCGGCTACTCCCTTGAATACCAACCAGCCCACTGAGAGAAAGATGGTGCCCATGCAGGTTGCCGGGGGAAACGGAAAGACACAGAAAGAATGCTCTTTCTCTATCATCCATTAATCCTGTATGAATGTTTATTAGGGCAGATTTTGTGCATGCGTGATCTTCAAGTAGATTTACTGAGAAAAGAGATTTGTGTGTATATATCTGTAAATATTCTGTGTGTTTGGGTTTGTATTGTGCATTTAATATCAGATGGGAAGATGAACCAACTGATATTAGTGTTATGACTGAAGCCGACACCCTCAGAATAACAAACCAAAGCATCCAGGACTGGACATGATGTGCCATATATGGTAGTGGTAGACGTGCCTGCACAGGCGTATCAATGTGGCTAATATTACATCCTGTTATGTGCCATTTTTCTATTTCCCCTCTGTTAGTTTTCATCTGCAGCCTTGTTTAGATTGCAGGAAGTGCACGTTATTTTTTGTTGACTCTTTTTCATTATTACCTCTACACCACCCACCATCAGTGCTCAAGAGCTAAAGTGAGCCACTTAATGCATTGCACTGCAGCCAACCAACACTGCCTTCTGCCCTGTCTCAGAAAATATATTCACAGTTAATGTGGTGTAAATCTAGCTGGGAAAAGCGTAAAAGCAAATTTCAGGAGCCTTGTGTAAATGGGCGCAAAGTAATCTTCCTATCAAAGACTGGCTGGAGGGAAATAAACAAAAGGAGTCTGGAGGATGATCTGAAATCAATCCTGGGAAGCCACATATCCACACATATCATTGGACAGATAAGGAAGCCTCGGGCACTGGATTATAACACCTGGTGGCAGCACTGGTTAAATTATTGATATGATGATAGGATCATAATGATAGACTGGTCACACTGAAAGCTGCTGTTTCAGCACTCGAACCGACCCAAAGAAGAGCTCTTTAATGCTCTGTGATGATGATGAAGATGGCATGTGTGTGTGTGTGTGTGTGTTTGTGTGTGTGATTGTGTGTGTGTGTTTGTGTGTGTGTGTGTGTGTCTGTGCATGTGACCTACAGAGGTGTAGAGAAAGCCTTCATTGTTCATCGCCAGGTAGAGCTTGGTCTGGACGCCCTGGATGGCCACCACACGAAGCCCCACTGGGATCAGGTTGAACACAGCTACATACGCACAAACACACACACACACACACACACACACGCACACACACACACACGCAGCAAACAAACAAGAGCTCACACAGTGGACACAGAGAGAAACAGAGAGAAAAAAAACCCTCATCAATATCAATGTAGCGTCTGGTAGGATGACACCTCCATTTTGCCAAAAAGAACCAATATTACAAGGTCACTCAGGCGCTAAGGTTGCTGAGTTACACTAATGATTTAGTGCCTGGTGTTAAGCACTAAATCATAAAAGGGTAAAAATGATCAAAAGACATGCAGCAAAGCAGGGACTGGTAAACATTTGGTAGTGCAAGGACAAGTTTAAACAGAAAAGCCGCAGAATGAGTGTTAACAGCTGTCTCTGATATCCACTGTCGACCATTCTTTTACCAATCAATGAATCAGTACTGACACAGTAATGAGAAATGTCCATCACAGTTTCACAGACAGTGGCATCTTTAAATGGCAAGACCCAAAGACATTTAACTTACAATGATATAAAATCTGAGAAAAGCAGCAAATATTCACAATTAAAAAAGAAAGTATTTGACATTTTGTGTAATAATTAACTGAAATGATAATCAAAAGTGTTCAACTTATTATTTCATGACTCATTCCTTCTGTGTTTTTGAATACATACAAGGATATTCCCAGGCTTACTGATACTGCAGTGTTCAATGACTGTTTGTGTTTTTTTAAAGCACGAATCATAAACATAAGCTACTTAAGCACCGCTGAGTTGTTTGGGCTCCACACTCTTAATACGTAACAGAGAATGTGACGTTAAAGCAATGACTGTCAGATTTAAATTCAAGGGATTTACAGGCATGTTTGGTGAGCACATAAAGGATCTATACTGTGCTTTAATCTTCATCATAAACATATTTTTAGTGCACAGTAAAAAAAAAAAATACATCAAAAAACAAATATCTATTAGATTTTTGCTTTTGTTGTTGTTTACCCAGTGCTTTGCACTTAGTGGGCACAAGCAATGTTACAATATTGTTCCCACAGTATACAGTTTGCTTTTTAGCAGGAGTGCACTGTAATTATTCCAGGCAGTTTGATGAGTCAGGCCCCTGTTTAATTACATTGATTTAGCCAACCATGCTCTTTATATGGAGACATGAATTACATGGATTATCCATTCAAACCCAGCACAGGCGGCTGATTTCATGTGGGTGGGCGTTTACATGATGTACACACCATGTAATCATCCAATTAAAGGATACTTCCTCTGCCCCTTGCATCTTGCCTCTTTGCACATAACACAACAGTTGGTGGCCTGAGAAGTAGCAGAGATTAATGCGAGATGCTGGCAACGCCAGCTGTGCACGAGAAGGAGAGTGATTGCCGTCTGGACCACAACAACAGAATTGAATTAGCCTTATCAATCACACGTTGGTAGGCTGTGTGTGTGTGTGTGTGTGTGTGTGTGTGTGTGTGTGTGTGTGTGTGTGTGTGTGTGTGTGTGTGTGTGTGTGCGTGTGTGTGTGTGTGTGTGTGTGTGAGAGAGAGAAAGAGAGTGACAGCAAGAAAATGTGTTCGCTAGTTAAGTTCGATCACATGTTTTTCAAGCTTTCAGAGATTTGAGCATTGCACTGTACGTCCTGCATATTAATCTATTGCTTCCAGAAGACATTTACACAGATAGACGACCATGTAGCCGCCTGACATTTATAGGAAAAGCACGCTCTAGTTTACTAATTCCATTAACACTTGACATGTTGCAGAGCGACTGAGCACAAATTCCCTCCTCAGACAGATTTCCTCAGGGCAAAACTTGTCTTAAAATTGGATTCAAAGTGGTTTTGGCTGATAACTCCAGTCTGAACTAAATAAGCTCTTGTAAGATACTTAACCTTCAGTATATTGTGACACTCTGTACCTTTAAATAATAGAGCTATATTATTCCTAAGAATGCAATAAGAAAATTAAAAGAAAGGTTTCAGTCTTTACTGTATTGTATGTTTATCTACGTTTATACTTTTACTGTATGGGCGCTAAATAATGTATTTGCTTGATATGGAGACAGAGAAGCAGTTTACATGCATTTGAAGATTACATTTATAACATTTACCATGCTTGGAGAAACATATTTGTTTTCCATAACTTTTGAAAAAGAAAATCACTGGTTATGGAAAAAAATGGATGGTCAGTAATATTTTCTGTATCTCTGAAGAGTTAGACTTACCAAAGGTGCTGTCTTCATCCTTGGTTCCATCAATGGTGCCATCAGGCTGCATCTGCAGCTGGAAGCCCTGGCGACTGGAAAGCCTGGTCACAATGCCCTTTAACTGGGGCTCTGAGAGGAAAGGAAAGGGGAGGAGACACATGAACTGCATTCATTCCTTATTACTGTCATGTGATACATCACATCCAGCAGTCTTCAAGAAGCCGGAAGTGTCAGAGGAGGAGAAGCTGTTTGTATTTTCACTGGGCCTTGAGGGCCCAATATTGATCCGTAACCCCTTGTACATCAAGGCTCAAATACATTTCAAAGAATAACTGACGAATGTAGTATGATGGTAAGAACAGCTCCAGCTCTGTTTACTTTAGGATCCTGTTTTCTGAGATCTCCATCAGTTATCACAGATACATGCGGTTGCAACAATACAAAGTTATTAACATGTGATGTTTGTGGTGTCATGCAACAGGATTAACTCCTGAGCCACTGCCAGAGGCACACTATCCATGACTGATGAAGTGATGAGAGAAATGGTGTTGGTTGGTAGTGATGAAGGTGGTGGTAATGGTGAGCATGGTTGAAGTGGTGATGCAGCCCATGGATTTCCCACTTCTCGCTCCCCCGCCCTCAGACCTGGTGGTCGCCTTCTCTTCCGTTTCTTCCTCGATCCAAACAATTTGACACGCGAGAACACGTTCAGCTTGCTCGGCTTCTCGTTTGTGCCTTTGCTATTGCTCGGGCTGCCACTGCCACGGCAAGCATTAGCCTTCTCCCGCTCCCTTGCCTGCCTCTTCTGACGGATCAGGGAGCTGGCGATAGCCGCTGCACGGGACATGTTCCCCCGGTGGAGTGAAACAAGGCTGTGCGTCCCGGGTGGGAGGGGAGGGGAGGGGAGAGGGGAGGGGAGAGGGGGGTCGCGGATAAGGAGGTGGGGGTGTATGGGGTGCGGGGACTGGGGAGGGGGGTCTACACCACCCACGTCTCAGTTCGCATCACGCACCGGCCGCTGCAGCCTCGCAGATATCCGTGATATGAAAAATCGTCCAGAATGCTCCATCGGTGCGTCCGGGCGCCTCATGGAAGTCCTTAAACAAATCCAGTAATCTGCCCGTGAGTGAGCGTTAACGACGCCGCCTCACATCGCCCCCAAGGGGTTTGAGTGGCAAAAGCTGTCTAATTCCCCCTCTGGCGATCCTTCTGGCTGTCCCGAGAGAGTGAAGAAGAGAGGGCGCGTGATGATCCAGTCCCGGTCCAAGTAGCGAATCAACAGCTTATAAACCGGTGCGAACGACACCGGGTTTTTTTGTTGATGACCACTGCAGCTGCTGCTTCCTCTTCTCCTGCTGCTGATGCTGCTCTGCGCCGATCCCCCGGTGACACTCCGCTCCTCGATGCTGTCCGTGACAGAAATGCAGCAACCGGAATGTTTGTCAATGAAACAGCTTGTGGCTGGTTCAGTGGGAAAGGGATCATGATGCAGCCGTGCCGTTCATAAAACTGCTGCAGCCCTGCAGAACGAGGAGGGGGGTGGGAGGGGGGGTTGGAGGAGAGTGTGTGTACGTGTGTTATGAGTGTGTGTCTGAGGAGGTCGGATTGGGTTGGGGTGTGATGAGTGAGTGAGTGTGTGGTGGTGGTGGTGGAGGGGAGAGGGTCGGGGCAGCTCTTTCTCATAGGGCACCTGTAGCCTTGTGAACCCCACGTGGCATGATATTTACGTGTTATGCTGAATACTGATGTGTGATGGGCAGGGAGTAGAAGAGAGGGGTCGGGAGCTAGGGGGGTTGGTGGGTGTAATATAGAGGGAGGGGTGAAGAAAATAAACAGAAATAAGAGGGAGAGAGGAAACAGACAAGTGAATGAATAAGAGGAGGAATAATGGGAAAGTGGGGCAGAGGAGGGAAAATGAGATATTGAGTGAGCCTGAGAGAGAGAGAGAGAGAGAGAGAGAGAGAGAGAGAGAGAGAGAGAGAGAGAGAGAGAGAGAGAGAGAGAGAGAGAGAGAGAGAGAGAGAGAAGCCTGTGGAACAACCTACAAATGGATTATGAAAAGAGAATGATGAATGAAAGAGAAGAGGAAAAAATAAAGGAAGGACAACAGTGAGAGAGAGAGAGATGTATGTTGAATTTGGGAAAAAGAGAGAGAGGACACGGGAGAGAGAGAGAGAGAGAAAAGAAGAAGAAGGGAATATCACATATATGACGAGACGTTGGGAAAATTAAGTGAAATGTGAGGAATGAAGATAGAGAAAGGGTAACTCAAGTATCTAGGGGATGAGAGAGAGACCTATGAAGTGTGTGTGAGTGAGAAAGTGGAGAAAGAGAGGGAGGGCGAAAGGAGGGGCTCTCATCTTTTGGTGCAGAGGTTTACCACTGCTGAAAGGCTGCAGCGTGCCAGAAAGAGGAGATGGCACGCTCCTGTCTGGATGTCCTTTTTCAGATGTTACCTTTTGCATTGGCACCATAGCAGAGACATACACACACACACACATACATACAATCAACACCATCAGCCACTCCACGCATGTTGGCCGGCCACCAGCAGCCCCCGCAGGAAAATAGATGCACAGCTGTCAGCGCAAGATATATCTGCAATGGCGCATGGCTACTGCAACTCCAAGTGGTACAGAGGAAGACAAAGGCGGTGGACAAGGAGCCGTCTGACTCGCAGCAGAGGTCGACCTGTGGCACCTGGCGCCAAACAGCAGGCAGAGCCGGTGCATGCTGTTCTCCAGTGGGAAAGGTAGTGGAAATCGATGAGTGGAGAGCAAGAGGATGTGGTGAGCAGTAAATTACATGACTGGAGAGGAGGTGAATTCAGTAAGCTACAGCCCACCGTGAGCATCAGCCTGTTGGAGGGGGAGGAGGAGGAGGAGGAGGAAGAGGAGGAGAAGGTGATGGACTGTTGACAGAAACTGAGGGTCAGGACCCGGTCACTGAAGTGGAGCCTTTAGCCTGTCACTGACTGAAGGAGTTGAAGTTACAGCCATGGCCTTCGACTTAGGTAAGACCTTTGTCAATGTGCAGATAACTATAGTTTAGGTCTTACTGTACAATTCAAGCTGTTTATTCCAGCAGAGAGAGACACAGAAGACTTCACAACCACTCTGTGATGCCATCTAAAAAACATACAATCAATGTAATGAAATGACTGAAAGCTACAGTAGGTCTAGTCCTTCATCTTTTATTAATGAGATCCCGGCTTTTAAACCCACACCACGTGTCCTTAAAAGCAGAAGCCAGTAAAGTAAACAAGGGCTTGAAAAAAATGTAACAATATAAGCTGTAAGGTAAACAAAACAGATACAAGGAGAGTCTGAAGGGACATGAAACAAACACTGTTGATTCATGATTCACACCTTTTGCTTTGAATCGCCACAATAACAAATTCAAATGTTACAGAGGAGTCAATCAATAACTAGATCAATAAGGGTCATCTAATGAATATGCAACCAAACAACACAGAGGGAAGAATTAGTATAAGATTTGTTTCCAGGATTAAAAACATATCCCCGTTATATAATGAATCGTTGATTAATTACTGAATGAACAAATCAAAGTGCGCACATTACATGCAATTAGAAAAATAAACATGTGAGAGATTGTTGCAGTGAAAATAAGTGACTTAAAAATTAAACCTAAACTGTTGCATGGAGTCTATAATCTATGGGTCAAAGATTTGGTTGGAGCTATGTTGCGCCCCCTACAGGCAAAAAGACGTTGGAGAAGAGGGAGTTAATCACGATAGAGAAAACTACAGTATATTTACAGCACATGCCCAGAGAGTGAGAGTCTTTATGAGTGTGAATCTCCATCTTACCAGGAATGCCAGTTAGAGTCTAATCAACCCATCAGCATACAGCAACATACACAACAAACCGCTGAGGCCTTCAGAAAGTAAAGCAGGATACACTTCCACTATGAATGTGTGTATCCATTAAATAAGCTGACGTACACTACTCCTCAATACGTTTTTGTGAATTTTAGTTAAGGTAAAATTTAAGGGAAAGTTGTTTTTGTTAATGTTATTTTGCTATTGGATAGGCCTATATTGTAAGATTCCGATCCACAGACCGACAGCAGTAAAGGTTTGAGTCCAAGTGCAAAGCGCCGATACGTTTGATGCAAGGTCTTTGGGGTATTAAGTCATGTTTAACCAGTGAAAACAATTTATTTTTGACGCCTCCAATATGTGACCAAAAGTACAGCAGGAGCTGTCAAATATTTAAATTTATTTTTGTGCTGTTTAATATGGATTTATTCTCAAGGTCGCAGTGGATCCAGCAGAATAATTTAAACTACAAGACCAACCACAATGAATGTTTACATGAGTGTTAAAAAGTCCTAGCAGTATTTGATAAACATTTTTTTTTTCCCTCTCGGAATCGGTTCAGTTCAGTTTAGAGGCGGCTCATAGGAAGGGCGCGCCCGCAGCTGTTTTCAGCACCATGGACAGCGCTTCAACTTTAAATGGAGTTAAAACCCATTTCCTCAAACTATCTTAAAGAGATTAAATTATTACAAACAAAACTTAACTAAAGTGAAAAGTTAAGCATCTGAAACCACCTGTCCCCATAACATCATTAAGAATATTAAGGCAATATTTTTACAAGTTCTATTTAATACTTCCCAAGAGTCTGCTCACTATATCTAATTATATGTTTATCCAATTTCCCTTATAACCGCCTATTCCCAAAGTTATTACACACAGAGTGCCGAGTTACGCCGATACTCGCATTGCTCCCTTTAGGATTATTCATCACTACAGTCCGAGTCCAATTGGGTTATATTTTGTTCCCTCTGGTCCTACCTGAGGTCGATCGGCGGAGAGGGAAACTCATGCTGCGCCCGTGCTGCTCAGGAGCTTTGTGATCATGACTTCCTGTTGTGCGCTGCACGACGAAAAGAGGAGGAATTACCGAAGTTCAAACCAGAGAAGTCTCCACGGTATTGGATCCATTAAGGCCGCGCACATGGCGTTGACGGGAGATCATTACAGAACATTAGAGGCCATTAAGCCGTTGGAACCGGTCATTAATGATTCATCTCGAGGCCCCGCTGATCTGGCACAATAAGGGAGGGAGGGAGCCAGGAGCCTGTACCCAAATCCAAGGATCTATCGAAGAAGTAGTGTGTGTGTGTGTGTGTGTGTGTGTGTGTGTGTGTGTGTGTGTGTGTGTGTGTGTGTGTGTGTGTGTGTGTGTGTGTGTGTGTGTGTCTGTGCGCGTGCGATCTACAGTAAGAGAAACTGGACTGTAACTGTCAACTTTCAGGGGACACTAGTGGGGCACATGAGCACATATTTAAATGATTGTGCTTGTCATGAGTCTGTATTGGCTTCCCATTAACCCCTGACCTTTATATCCAAAGACCTGAACATAACAGCCATACAAATGATTGAAGACTTTATTTCCCTTTGTCAGATTAAATATCTTTACTGCTTTATTCTGTCTCACTTAAGACCCGTGCACTGTGTTGCTTTACATTAAAACTGTTACATTTAAACTAATTTATTTACATTATTAGTTAATTTGCTCTTTGTTTTTCAATTAATTGATAAATCACTTAGTCTATACAATGTCAAAATATAATGGAAAATACCTATTGCAGTTTCCTAAAGACCATGGTTATTGCCTTTGTTTATAACAGACTCTAAAACCTAAAACTAGTTCAAAAGCTGATAATCAGATAGCAGTAAAAACTGAAACATGGCATGAATTGCAGTACACTTGATATAACTCTTGAGTAAAGCTGCCTCTATGACTGTGACTCAATCATCATGCACAGAAACATCAGAAAGCTACTTAACAAAGAGGTACAAGTAAATCCACAGCAACACTGACTGAACTAAATCTGGTTATTTGTCTAACAAAAGAACTAACTACCTCAAAAATGGTCAATTTTAATATTTGTCATGATTGATAGTCTCAACACAGCAATTCATAACTGTTGTCGTTGCCCTCAAACTACATCTAACATCCTTTTGTTTACTATTCTGATTAAACCCTCATTACAAACACCTCCTGTGCAGCCGAACACCATTCAAACCCACATTGCATTAGTTCAGATTCTAGTGGAGACCCTAAAGTGTATAAAATGATTCTGTTTGAACCAAAAATACAATAAAATCTACAGCTTCTCTGAAGAGCTGGAACAAGATGGTACAGACAATAAAGAATTTGCTGATTTGGAAAAAAGGTTAAGACTCCCATCATAAATAACATTCTTATCTAACACTGTAATTTCCCAGCTTGGGATCAATAAAGTATATCTATCTATCTATCTATCTATCTATCTATCTATCTATCTATCTATCTATCTATCTATCTATCTATCTATCTATCTATCTATCTAACTATCTATCTATCTATCTAACTATCTATCTATCTACCTATCTATCTATCCCTATCTATCTATCTATCTATCTATCTACCTATCTATCGATCTATCTATCTATCTATCTATCTATCTATCTATCTATCTATCTATCTATCTATCTATCTATCTATCTATCCATCTATCTATCTATCTATCTATCTATCTATCTATCTATATATCTATCTATCTATCTATCTATCTATCTACTGTATCTATCTATCTATATATCTATCTATCTATCTATCTATCTATCTATCTACTGTATCTATCTATCTATCTATCTATCTATCTAACACCTTGGCAATGAAAAACCAACAGAATGTCCTTGTTTTAGAGGAGTTTAGAGAGAAACTCACACAGTACACACACAGATAAACACAAGCCTTCAATAATGGCTTTGCACTATCTTTCTCTCAGTGGGTCTGTGGGCTATCCTCAATGAACGCCATCCCAGCACATTACATAGTAACCACTCTCTGAGCACACCCAATACTGCCAGTCCAGAATTACACCCAGTCCATACGGCCACCCATAACTCTACATTATCAGCCCATTATGTTGTTGTGCTGTTACAGTGCTTCCTGTGAAGCGGCCTGTTAAAACATAACAGCGTTCATATTACTGCGATGATACAGAAAGTATTACAGATTGCAGCAGATACTGCGGTACAGCAGCCAATAAAAGCAGTTGAAGACAGTGAAGCAGGATGCTGCTGGAGAAAATGCACATTCAGCATATTGAGAAGTGAAGCTAGCAAAGAGAAGAAACATGAAAGTCATCTGAAGAAAAACTTATATGAAACAAATGCACTTTTCATTCTGAGTTTCTAAACCTCTGAGGTAAAAAAAAAAAAAAGCAAGTTTCCAGATAAATAATGTTACTGTTGTCTTTGCCCACCTAATTATATCATTAGACTATGGCTTCCTGTCATCAGGGAATACTGTAACCCTATTAGATCAAGCAGATGGATTGACTGTGTCACTGAGTGCTTGTTTTCTTTCTTTCTATCTCTCTATAAATACCATGATATATCACTTTAGATTTATATAAACACATAATGCCTCCCAAGAAAGCTTTGTAGCCTTGACTAGATGGCAACAGGTACGTTTTGTCAAAGTTTCCCCGGCCAACAGTCTGGGCAGGAAGCCCATTTTCAATCACTGTTTTCTATATTTAAAAAAAATCACTGTTGTGCTTCGAAGAGTATCAGATTTCATTCTTGTCTGACGTTGGACTAAACTGTTAACACGTTAGACTCCAGGGTTATAGTTCGGATTAGGGTTAGGGTTAGAATCAACTCAGTCAAATGGGCGGATTCAAAGGTCTGGACCCAGGCAACTTCCATTCATGAATGGTGATTCCAATTATCAGCCACTGGATGGCGCCATATTGACAGCCTACAGGTCAAAAGGAGGAACTGGGAAACAATTTTGTATCATGTTCAGTTAGAGGCTATAATGTGTGTTCAGATTAGGTGGCAGGTAGACATAAGTGTCTGATAAAAACCAAATAATAAACATTGTAAAATGTTTATTTGACTTTATGGCCGATGACTTGCTGACTACATGAAGAGATAAAGCATTATTGCAGTGAGCACTCCATCACATCTCTGTGACATTTCTATTTTTATTTGGACTCTAAAACTGCCAGGAGCCCCAGTTTATGACCTCGTCTACTGTGGTATATGTCAGGACAAAAGATGGTTGTCACCAGGAGCCATAACACATTTGCCATGATGTTTTCCTTTTTTCCTCCCATGACATCACAATGTGTCAAATCTTCCACATTAAACGGCTATTTCAAGATAGAGCCAATTTGTTCTCCTAGTGAGTCTTAAACCAATGAAACAGCTCAGGGTAATAACATTAATTATGGGAAGGGAGTCATACTGAAATTCTTCTGTTACTGACATGTCATAAAATTAATTTCTCAAATGAGTTATGATTTCATAACTTTTACAATATTTATCATAATAGCAATAACTTCCATAATTACAAGAATCTTAAATTATGACTTCTTATTCCATACATACTGTATGTCTCATTATTATGAATTAGTATATCATAATTATGAGAACCTTTTTAATTATTTAAAAGACATATATGAGATTGGAAGTCATATGTATGAATATCACCTCATAATTATAAGAAATATTATATTAATAAGATAATAAATCTCAATCATGAGGAAAAAAACACTTAATAAAAGTGGTGGAAATGCAGTTAATTCATTTGAAAAAGAGTTGAATAAATGTAATAGTAAACCAGATCTGTAAGTTTAGTGCTCATTCGTGCAGTCTTGCTGACATCACTACATCAGTGAAAAATCAGATGTGGTTCAGTGATATATTGGATGGACTTTAATTGTTAAATTAAATGTTGACCTCTGCTGCCACCTTGCTGTGCCACAATCAGGGTTAATTAACAACGGCGTCTCAATGGTCAATCCGCTTCTGCTGCTTATTTGTGACAGAGAGAGAGAGAGAGAGAGAGAGAGAGAGAGAGAGAGAGAGAGAGAGAGAGAGAGAGAGAGAGAGAGAGAGAGAGAGACACTAATAGTTATAATCCGCATTTAGAAGTCTACCATCTATAGGAACAAGATGTTAATGAGTTCACGTTCTACCCAAACCTAATCCTTAAGACCACATTTATACAGAAAAAGTGCACAACTCTGTGCAACCCTGTCCACCTGAGAGAGAGACGGAGTCATTAATGAAGATATTTAATCAAAAAGCACTTTAGACTTAACAATTTTAGAAATCATAAGAGCAAACAAAACTGGACTCTTGTGTCATGTCTTTGTGACACAGCATTTACCATTATTGTTTATTAAAGCCTCAGTAAGTGCTCAGTAACAGTTTTTGTCAACTTTCTGACAGTTTATTATTACATTATTTTTTATTATATAGCTGAAAAGTCATGATCATTTCCAATTATTTTGAAGTGGTCCGCAATTTACCTCAAGCTAACCTTACTTCAAATGTTCAGTTTTTATTGAGACTACTTTCTGGTGATCTTGTAGGCTATCGGGCTTTATACCAGAAGGTTTAGTATTTTGTCCACATGTTGAACAATGACAACACCACAAACTATAGCTTCATATATGAGTTGAAGGCTTCTCCCTTCAGTGTCAATAGTAATGGAACAATTATACGTTTTATAAGATCTTCATTTGTTACAGGACTGCTGGGTTCCTTTACAATCCACAGGGGTTATTGTTCTGGTCTATCGGTGCATATATCATCTTATAAATCACCCCCCTCTTATTTATTGGCCTGGTTTTATTGGTTTTTTTCTGTTTATTGATGTGTTTCTTTATGAGTAAAGGATATCATATACAAAAGAAACTCCTGCAGGAGTCATAACCTCCACTTGAGATCAAACAACCAATGTAAAAAATAAATAAATAAAATAAAGTCAAGTACAATTTTATAAGTTTAGGAGTAAAAATACTATATGTACTGTTCATGGTATGAGAAAGACTCTTTGAATACTGTGATACTAAATACCTCTAAATTCTACTACTGATGATATATCACACTGTAAAATAGGTTGGGATTTTTTTTTTCTGCATTCCTGCACGTTGCATCCCTTTGCTTTTTTGTGAATGAATGTAGGTGTGTAATATAGATAGCCCTACAGTACATAATTGCGCTCAGCTTGTGGGCAACTCCCTTTTTTTGGTCTCCATGGCAATGATAGTATCCCAGTTTCCATTGCGGTGTGTCGCGCGTCGATTTTATTGCTGACCAGAAGAGAGAAAATTAATTTGTGCATGCACGCGCCACTGAAATTACATTTGAGAGCCAAAAATGCTTCAGCAGAGGAAATCATAGCCTGTCAGTAATTTGACAAGCTCGACAAACGATAGGCTATAGCCTACTGAATGTTTCATCTTGAGCAGAGTGTAATATAGGTAACCCCACCATGCATAACCCCACTAGGACCCATAACCCGTGCACGGTTTGTGGGTCTCCTCCTATTTTTGTGATAGAGCTGAAAGAGACAGCATTAGAAACACAGATATAATTAACACTCTGAACAGCAGCATCATTTATGAATAGGTTTACGGTTAAGTATCCAGCGTATGTTGCCTGTATGCTGTGTGTGTCCCCGTGTGGACAACGAGAAGAGGTCAGTGTGCTGATCTCAGCATCATTGCAAAGGCTTGGCCATCATTTCCTCTTTCTTGCCATCACAGTAAAGTCTTGGTTAAAAAGCGAGCAATATTACACTTGACTTGGGTTCATCATCACTCACCTCTGGCGGCATGGTCTTTATCCTCTTTGCCTTTGGTTTTTCCACTCATGGAGCTTCGCCGCCGTCGCTGTTATTGTTGAAAATCAAACTTCAGGTGAGAGTTGCAGGGTCACGGTTTTACTTTTTCATCTTCCTCTGTTTTTTTTTTCTTTTTCTTCCACCGTATGGCAGTCTTAAGTCTCGCCCTCTTTCTGTCCCGTCCCTTCTTCTCTGAGTCCCTCTCTGCCTCGCTCTACACAGCCCGACTCCGCATGTGAAGCCGCTGCTCTTCTAGTGTCACCATACACAGAAGGAGCGCTCCCTAACGTGCGCGCGCAAAATCTCCACTCGCACGCGCACACTGAGGGACAAAGAAAGATGACAGGAATATGTGCACATGCAAGACAATTAAAATAACTGCTTTGGTTTAATTAGACATCCTACACTGATTGTTAGAAGGATTAAATGTAGTTTCTAATAAAGCATAATTTATAAAGGATGCCGTGGCCTAACTAATTCATTAATGGTTAATAAATAATGTGCTAATGCTGCACAGATCTGTTATAAACAGACACTTAAAGTCTCTGTAAATGCTGAAATAGACTTATAAAGTGATCTCCCATGTGGCTACAGTAGCAGGAACCACATTTGACTTGGAGGGTCAGCATAATTACAAGGTTGTTCTTGATCCAATAAATGCGGATCCACCTGCAAACTCAGCAGTCTAACAATATGCAAATTAGCTAGTTTATTGATCAGTTAATCAATTTGTGCTGGAAAACGGCTTTTTTTATCCATGTAGAAGTAGGATACACTGTATAGTACATTTAAACACATGACAGTGTTTCCAAATATGTTGCTTCTCCAGTGTGTCTGTGTTGAAGTTTATCCAAAGTCTCTTCGACAATTGACAGTCAATAAAGTGTCATACTTGTTGTAGTGTATAGTTTCTTTTGCTTGAGGTAAACATTTATATTTAGAATTTTGCATTGAAGAGTTATGGCCTGTTAAGTGCATCAGGCCATGCCTTCAAAATTTTGATAACCAATTACAGACAAAAAAAAGCGCTAGATGTTTGAGGGCCATCTAAATATGGTATGTAACATGTTTGGTGAGGATTGGATGAAATGTCGGCCAAAAAAACCCAAAAAATATATTCACAAAAAAATCCAAAATGGCAGAAAAATTCTATCTATATCTATCAAATCGGCTTCATCCAAGAAAGCAACAGTACAAAAATGTTTCTTTAACATCTCACAGTTCAGGAGTTATTAGTTCATATATGAAATGCTTAATAAGTGACCACATGGTAGCGCTATTGAATACATGCTTTAATACATGCTCTACTATGCTGAGCACATCTCCATGAGGCACCTGTGTACCAAGTGTGATTATTTTAGTATAGATAGTATTTGAGATATTAATGAATATTATGCACACTTCTATAGACAGCCATTCAAAGTAATATTACAGGGGGGAAAAGTAATATCTCAAAAACCTTAACAGACATCAACAAGAAAAGTGACACAAATGGAATTAGCCTTATAATTATATTGTTTGTATTTGGTCATGGGAAGGCGAGCCAGATAATACATCATTACTGGTGTGATCTACTTCAGCCCTGAGAACATCTCTGTTTTTGAAGATTAAGTTGCTGGGAGTAGTCTCAGCAGGTAGGCTGATGCATTTGTACTGTTGTTTGGCTTATATGTATTTGGACTATCCTAATAGACTC
>NC_084983.1:24938173-24988173 GCF_963691925.1 Scomber scombrus | reverse complement strand
ACTTGAACACACCCACCCACCCACAGACACACACACACACATATATATATACTCCTCGACTTACCAGGTGAGTAAACAGCGTTTCTGTACTTTGGAGTGGTGGATCAGTCTTTCCAGCACTGAGTTCATTCTTTGGCTCCACAAAGCAGACAGACAACTGACAGCAACAAGATGGCCAGAGTTTGTTTACTGGTGCTCATTGCTGGTTTACTGCTGGAGACGTACGGACTGGAAACCCTTGAGGAGAACACAGGTAAATAACACGAGAGCAGGTGTGGATTGAGGGAATACGACACGGCCACAGGGGCAAAAGATATAGAAATATAGAAAGAGGCTGATGGTCAGGCAGTTGACTATCAGGCCATTTTTAAGGCCTTTTCTTTTACCCCACGATTTAAAGTGATACTCCACTCAAAAACCTGTATTGATTATTTAAGACTGTGGTCAATTAAATTACAGTATGGTGGTTACAAATTATTCCAATAATGAGTCATTACAAGTTACTAACAACACAGCTGAAAAAGGTATCCAAACATTCATAGCTTACCATATGGGCAGGGTAGAGTGACATGGAAGCAATGGTTTGAGAAATGTCTAGGGACTTTTTGATGCTTTATTTGCACTGAAAACCTGCCAACATTGGTTTTTATTGTAAATATCCTGAATTTAAAATGACCACAGCCATTCTTCTCAATGTAGCCATATTCCTAGAAATAAAAAGTAGCCCTATATTGCAAAAAGGCAGGCTGTGAATTATGAAATCTTTTATGTGTGACATCAATTGTGATTGTTTAATAGGTGTTGTGTGAATTTTAATTGATGTATGATATTAAAGGATAGCTTCACAATTCAAGTCTATTTTAAAACAATAGTCGGGTGCCTAAATAAACACTGAAGCAGGTTTCGTTCCTGTATGTACTGACCATGAAACAATCCCCTCCAAATGCACTTATAATGTAAGCGATTGGGATAAAACCACAGTCCTGATTTTGGACAAAAACACATTTAAAGGTTTATCTGAAGATAATATAAGACTCTAGCCATCTGAATTAGTCAAATTAAGTGGATACATTTTAAAGTTACACTCTTAATAATAAACATTTTTCACTGTTTAACTGCTGTGAAAGGATTGTTGTCATAATGGCTATCGCTCAGACCCAAAATGCAGACACGGAACTCAGATGTAAGGCGGTGAGCACAAAACCAGGTTTATTGACAATAGTGGTCAAGGTAGGAGTGGCTGGAGCCAGGAAGGAGTGTGCATTATTACAGAAAAAAAACATATGTGAACATTTGTTTTTGGCATCTGAGTATTGTTTTAGGACAGACCATAGACTGTATATAAAATGGACGTAACATCCGTGACGTCACCCATTGGTTTTTGGACTGCTGCTTGGAAGCGAATAGTTTCGGATCTGAGCAGCGCGATCTTGAAAAATTTCCGGTGCATGCCGGGTAAAAAAAAAACACGGATTCTACTTATATGGGCATCAGGAGGAGCATGAGGCGCCCTCCTGAACCTGTGAACCAATCAACCTGTCAATCACGACGTAGCCACCCCCTAATGCATACCCTGCTTTATCGTCAATATAAATCAGGGAGGCCAAAATTTCAAAAATGAACATCATACTGCATTGAAGAAGGCTTTAAACTAGCGATTGAGACCATAAACACATTTTGAAAACGTTTACTGAGGTTAGAAATCAAGTGAGAAGTTGGTGAATTCTCCATTGACTTGTCTAGAGACGGAAGTCCTTTTGACACCAAAACGGTCGCCCCCTGGTGGCCTTTTGATAGAATGCAGTTTTAAGTTACTTCCGCGTTGGCATCATTTCAGAGGACCGGAACTCCCCGCCTGATTATTACAGAAAAAAAACATATGTGAACATTTGTTTTGGCATCTGAGTATTGTTTTAGGACAGACTTAGAAACTTGGAAACCTATCCTTGAAAGGTTTGTTCAAAAGTAAATACTACAATAAACATTTACAGAAAGCGGTTATTTTGTATCTCATAAGAGGTTTGAAAATAATTCCCTCTTTTTCTCTTCTTTTCTTTTCAGGAGCTGTGTTTGTGTCTCAGCAGCAGGCACATACAGTGCTGCATCGCCAGCGCAGGTACAACAGCGGCCATCTTGAAGAACTTCAAAAAGACAACCTGGAGCGGGAATGCAATGAGGAAGTCTGCAATATGGAGGAGGCCAGAGAGTGGTTTGAGAATGATCAGAAAACTGTGGGTGGACACACACATACACAAGCACACACACACACACACACACACACACACACACACACACACACAAACACCATTGTCCTATTTCAATGATATGTGTATAATGGCTGAACAATCAACCTCCGTGTTTCTGTTTTCAGATGGAATTCTGGGCCGGCTACATCGGTAAGATAAGTGAAAGACGTGTTCTGATCATTTCAAGCAGACATAACCCCAAAAACTTCTGTGTGTGTATGTGTGTATTTTGTACTTGAGTGTAGATGGGGACCAATGTCAGCCACAACCCTGCCAAAATGGAGGTGAGTGCAAAGATGGAGTTGATTCATACACCTGCTGGTGCAAAGTAAACTTCAGCGGAAAGAACTGTGAGATTGGTGAGTGTGGCAGACAGGATGTGAATAACTCAAACTAGGATCTTTACTTTCTTTTTGCTAAGATGTCCTCATTGTGAGAGTTGATTATTCATTCTGGGCTTTTTTGTGTTTTTTTTTTACTTTTTTCAGAGTTGGCAAAGCAGTGTTTGGTCAACAACGGAGACTGTTCCCACTTCTGCGTGATTCAGGGGGAGCGAGCTGTGTGCAAATGTGCAGCTGGTTACAATCTTGGGCAAGACAAGAGGAGCTGTGAACCAACAGGTGACATAAACTGATTTTATGTTCATTCTTTGTCAAAAATAAAAAACAAATGGAAATCATCCTAGAGCATTAAATCCCTTCTGTACAAATTTGTAATACAAAATTAGATCTGTTTCATCCTCTACACCCACATTTGAGACCACGGATACTTGCTAAGTTTCCCTAAAGGAAACTTTGGCATCAGTCACTGTATGTAAACATCTGGACCCACAAATAAAGCTAGATTTGAACCATCTAGTCACAAAATAAAACCTCCTAGCTGTGGGAAAACAGACTGTAATATTTAAGGATCTGTGAAATATGGAGATAAGATTAGAATATCTACCTCTTTGTTTTGCCTTTTTACTCCTCAGTACCATTCAGCTGTGGTCGAGTGGGTGGGCCTTCTACCCCCATCACCAGATCCTTTAATCCACGAAGCAATACAGACGGCTCTGAAAGAGAGTTTGGTTTCAACGACACTCTGGAGGATGACTACGATAGCAACAATATAACACTGTTTGATTACTACGACACTGCGATGAATGATTCAGACCATGTCAACACCTCTGTAGCATCTGCAGTAGAGACAGGTTCCCTGAAATCAAATTCAAGCTCCCCCCTATCTCCGAGCAGTGTCACTGAAGCGCCCAGAGGGAAAAGGGATCTGTACTGGGCTAGCCCCACACGCCCCACCATCGTAGAAAAAGATCTCAATGACCAGAGGATTGTGGGAGGTGATGAGGCTCTTCCTGGAGAGATACCCTGGCAGGTACTGTGGTGTGTGACGCAGGGTGGAGAGATGGAGTTGAGTTGAAAGCAAGTGAATGATACTGATATATAGGATGCGGTCAGGTGGTTGGGCTTTTAGGAGGCAGATACTACCAAACTTGGCAATCTCTCTCCATTTCCAGATGTCTAGGCCACTAGAGCAGGAAATGCAGCCAAAGAGGTGAACCAAAAACTTGCTGGCGGAGACAGAGAAAAATTAAGGGGCTCAACAAAGTCATTAGAATATTGTCAGGGAATCAACAGTGTCTGTCCAAAATTTTGAGGCAGTTCGTGTTTATATTGAGATATTTCACAGAATAAGTAAAACTCTTAACTTGCTGGGGTCACTAGAGGAATGTCAACTGATCAATTAACTTCTTAGAATTCATCCTCAGTTGACCATGAATGTCTGCACAAAGTTTCTTGGCAATCCATTCGACATTTGATGAGATAATTCAGCCTGGACAAAAGAGGTGGACCGGCCAATTGACATTTCCATGGAAAACCTGTCTGTGTTGCAACACTGTCATTTTGTGCTTGTTTCAGTATCTGTTTGTGTTTCTGTGTGAGTTTGCAGGTGGCACTGATGACTCACTCAGAAGCCCTTCAGAGAGCGCAGCCCTTCTGTGGAGGATCTCTGCTCAGTGAATTGTGGGTCATCACTGCAGCACATTGTCTAGTGCAGGCTGCTAACCAAAATTTCTTCGTTAGAGCAGGTATGAAAAACATTACACATGTAGCCCACCTATCTGTGGTCTAATCAGGGGAGGGCCCTGAGTTCTTTAAATCAACTAACTTAATGTACAATACATAACGCTTAGATCATGTTATCCTGTTTATTGTGCTTACATTTCTCTATAGACACTTTTTATAGTCTTGGGTGTCTTTATTTGCTGCTAATGAACTGTAAAACACTTATTTGACTATGTTTAGTAATCAGTAGTCTACCTTTGAGCAATTAAACTACTGCAATGAAATAGGTGTATCACTCCTTTATCAACACTGCCACTTATATCTACTATGTTTGAATACCTCTTGTAAAAGGAATAATCAAACATCACAGTGGAATCAGTTTTAGAAATAATGAACTTCTATTATTTACTTTTTATAGAAAAATTCCCCAAATAAAATAATATTTAGTGTCCTTCAGATCTCACTTCCTCTTACCTTTCAATAACTTAAGAGTTACAGCAATAATTCTATTCAGCTGAAAATAAAATACTTCAAATTTAGATTGCCTCTGCTTTAAATGTACTCCTAAATTAGTGGGCCCACACTGTCCCAGCACACACACCACACACAAGGCAGTACAGTAAATATTAAAATAAAGCCTGCAGGCCTGATTCTATCCTTGGGAACAGAGAGGCCCAAAACTACATGGTCGCTTCAGTCAGGAGAGCAACAAGATAAAATGTGGTACCTTAGTCAAGAGGTGTGAGCCCGGTCTGCAGTCTCTCAGGTCTCCAGTGAGGAACAAGATGTCCAAAGATGGCAGGGCTGAAAAGTGAGTGTTGATTTAGCAGCTCATAGCACTGTCTGGTAAATGTTCAGGGTTTCCAAGTCGAAAACTGGTCCAGTCCACAGTCCATTCACTTTGTTCATGAATGATAAGAAACACAAGTTTTGCTAATGAGCTAATATACAAACTTAAACAACTATACAACTATACTTCAAGTAAAAATGTCTCCAGCTGCTCACAGAATATATGTAGAATGAATGTCCTGTCAAAGACTGTCGAGTAGACCTCTTAACATCCACTTTATTACAATGTATATTATTTTTAACCTGGCTACACCATAGACTGTATATAAAATGGACGTAACATCCGTGACGTCACCCATTGGTTTGTGGACTGCTGCTTGGAAGCGAATAGTATCGGATCTGAGCAGCTCCATCTTGAAAATTTCCGGTGCATGCTGGGTAAAAAAAAACACGGATTCTACTTATATGGGCATCAGGAGGAGCAAGAGGCGCCCTCCTGAACCTGTGAACCAATCAACCTGTCAATCACGATGTAGCCACGCCCTAATGCATACCCTGCTTTATCGTCAAATATAAAATCAGGGAGGCCAAAATTTCACAAATGAACATCATACTGCTTTGAAGAAGGCGTTAAACTAGCGATTGAGACCATAAACACATTTTGAAAACGTTTACTGAGGTTTGAAATCAAGTGAGAAGTTGGTGAATTCTCCATTGACTTGTATAGAGACGGAAGTCCTTTTGACACCAAAACGGTCGCCCCCTGGTGGCCTTTTGATAGAATGCAGTTTTAAGTTACTTCCGTGTCGGCATCATTTCAGAGGACCGGAACTCCCCGCCTGGGCTCACCCATATACTCTTATTCTAAATCTACAGTTTAACCTCTTAAATCCAGATAAACTGGTCTTTAAAATGTCATAATTTTCCAACCATTACAGTTAATGCCAATTTGTTCTACTGGATCACGCTGATGGTTTGAATGTTTTATCTCAACAATGATTTTCTGCTTTAAAATTACTGCTGACTATCTTCCAAAATATAACTTCCTTTTAATTTTTTTATCCTCCATACAGCCAAGGGTTAAAGTTTATGTATGAAAAATGAATTTACAGATACTTTATACTTGCTTGAGATCCAACATTGAACATTTACTTAGCTTTTATCAAAACTTATCAAAGCTTTGTATCACCATGTTTTAGTGCAGTTGTAAGGAGGGAATTTTTTGAAACAATTAAAGCTCTGAATTTGATATGTGAGTCACTTTGGTTTGGTTGGTTTTGGTTTGCACTCAGCCAACAATTGACTGTCACTGTCGGATACGTGTGTCCATGAGCAAAGCATAAAGGAAACCTGCAACTACAGTAAAGCACTTCTGACAAATACAATTGATTGAATGTTCGCTGTTGATTGATTACAATTGTCAAACAGGTTATAAATCAGCAAGTGATTTTTGAGAATTTACTGTATTCAATTAAATACTGAAATGAACGAGAAAAGACGGCTGCTTAGAGGGTAAGAAATCAATCTAAAATTTATGGTCGGCTATGTATATGTTAAGAATGAACATTTCCAAAAGTGGGAGGTAACGTAGGATTGACTGTGCACAAACTATTCAACTGTTAAACATGTTATTTTACAGCTAATATTAATGATATTATCAATGTGCATTTTTCATCTTCTCCACCTCATGGGTAATAACACTGCTTTGTTAAATGGTTTAAGAAATACTTTATGTTGCCTGCTTTAAATTTGGGCAAGTAAACTATTACCTCAGACGCTTTTAATGAAACTACATGTCACATACCTTGCCTGGTGCAGAAAATGATATGGCATTATCATATAAAAATTAATCTGTGTTTCTAGGTGAACATGACGTGGTCCAAAATGAGGGTCATGAGCGAGATTATGCGGTGGCAGAAAAGCACATCCATCATATTTACAATTACAAGAAGTCCCCGTATAACCACGATATTGCTCTGCTGAAACTCGCCACTCCAGTGGAACTGTCCAGCCGGCGGCGTCCCATCTGCCTGGGCCCCAAAGACTTTATAGAAAATCTAATGAGTGATTCCAAGAAGTCCCTGGTGAGCGGTTGGGGACGTGTGAAGTTCCTGGGCCCGGAGGCCAACAAGCTACAGAAGCTGGAGGTCCCCTATGTGGATCGCACCACATGTAAACAGAGCAGCCGGGAACAAGTCACACGCTTTATGTTCTGTGCAGGTTTCCAAAGTCAACAGAAGGATTCGTGTCAGGGGGACAGTGGGGGGCCACATGCAACCAATTACCATGGCACTTGGTTTCTGACGGGCATTGTCAGCTGGGGGGAGGAATGTGCCAAAGATGGAAAGTTTGGCATCTACACCCGAGTCTCACGGTACTATCCGTGGATCAGTCAGACAACAGGGATTCGAATTAACTGAGGAACGTTGTTATGCAAAGAAAACAGTCAAGGAAAACATACAGTAGCATTTCTTTTTCTGAATAAAAAAAAAGTCATCTAAAATTCTTTTCTCCAGTAAAATGTAATCAGAATATCTGAGTATTTGCATATTTTTGAAATCATAATAAATAATGCTAAATCATACTAAATGAAAATCCAATATTCAATATTTGAATAAATGCTTACCTCAACCTTAAAGGCACTACACACACACCTACACCTACACCTACACCTACACACACACACACACACACACACACACATACACACACACACACACACACAAACACACACACACACACACACACACAGGTGTTAATTATTAGATCTCTACTCAGGTTGAAGTTAGGTGGAATACAGCTGAAGATTATACGATGTCACCAAACTTTTAAAAATGCCTAAAGACCTGAATTGGCAAGGTGAAAATGACGTGCACACTGTGGAAAGATGCCAGTGAGAAAGAACAGAAAACTATATGAAAGATATAACCATAAGCTGCATGTTGAAAATGTGTTTTAAACACTCATCGTTACTCTTCATTAATGTTATTAATTAATCCTTCTTGTTCTGCTCCTTGTATTCTCACAATGTTGTATAAACAATAATGTACAGTAAATAATTTAATATGTAATCTCACCCTCTGTCTTAAATTGGGTTTAAACTGTATGAATAAACATAAAGTCAAATATTATCATTTACACTTGTGGTTTTCCTGCTGTGTCATGTCAAAATGTCTGCTGAGTCAAGTCTGATTGGATTTAGCTAACAAGGCAGTTTATCATCGACAATAATGGGTAGCCCACTATAATAAAGCCCGCTGATAAAGAAGTACTGTGTCCTGCTCTAAGAGGTGCAATCAGGCAAAAATCATTTAAAACACTTGTGTAGGTGCGCCACAGGTTTGTCAATAAGCCTAGTGGGACCCCACTAAATCATGCAGGAAGAAAGTCAAACCAGTCAGGTCAAATCAAATCAAAACAATCCTATGCATATATTTGAGAAAATAATCATATACATTATGCACTATAATACAAGCTTTCACAATGACTCAAACTATGAAAAAAGTGCAAAATGGGCAAAAAGCAGCAACCTCTAGTTTTAGGTACTGTGGAAAAAAGCAAACTGTAGCCTGACTGAAAAACACATTCTGATATGACAGCATAGCCAGCGTTGGGTTGATTTCAAATAAATTTAACATGGTAAACTAATGTTTCTCATTAGGGAGTATTAGGCTGTTGGAAACACTTTATTTAGACAGTCCAATCATGATACTCCATTTACTATCAAGTGGCTATAATATTCCCATTGTGGGAAATTAATCTTTATTCAATGCTACTCTTGGAGTTAGTATTTCCAGTGGGATTAGATTTATGTTATCAAGAGATGCAGCACAGTTATCTGTTTTGCCTTTTGTCACTTGATAGCCGAGTGTCAATACTGGACCACAGAAACACGTGTTACCATCTACATGAATAATAACCAAACTAAGTTGTCTTAACATCTCAAATTTCTACAATTTACATTCACAGCTGACTGTAGTAAAGTAATTATATGTGTCTGCCCTTCAGCGATAAACCCTCAGCACAGGTAAGTGGCAGTGCTTTATAACCACTTTTCACACAATATTTGAAAGCTTCTTAAAAGCCCCTACACACCAACAATTCACTCACACAGGTGTTTTCACTTATCTTGCCTGATTAGACCTCTTCTGTCCCTAATCTCTGCGGCCCTCCTTTTAATTTTGTTGCACGTGTTTGGGCGGCAAGGGTAAACTTTTTATCAGACTGGTTCATGAAGTTTGGTGACCTCACAGTTATAGCATAAAAGTACAGTCACATTACATTTCCATTCAACTAACATTCACTCAGTTTCACAACAACGGACAAAAAAAATGTGTGTTTGTATCCGTTACACTGTCCAGCTAGCTCCATCAGATTTACAGGTCAGAGTTCACCTTTGATCAACTTTGACCGGGCAGATGTGCGCAGTCAGTCAACAGAGGTACTGCTGCACTGTGTTTGCAAATGGAGAAGCTATTATTCCAGTGTTTCACCAACTGGTCTCCAATCTCATCATTTTTTTTAAACTTGTATCAGGAGTGTGACATTATGTCCTTTAACCAGGCCTTTAGTGCAGGGGAATTTCATAGGACAGAAGTATGTCATTGTATCTTAACCCTTTATAGGACACTCATTGAAATACTTAATTTCAACCCTAGAGAGTTATTGGGGGATTGTAATTGACTTTTTTGCAGTTGTGACTGTCAATTTTTATGTTGCAAATCATGGTCAATGAAGTTACTATATATGGTTCCCTGCCAGTTTAGGGTAAAACCTTTTCCAAAAAGTCCATATATAAAAAATCTACAACCTCACAGAGAAGCATGGGCAGGTTTTTTGGGATATTTACAGAAGTTACCAAATATAGTTATTTGCCCAATAAAGGGTTAATTCTGCCCAAATTCAACCAGAGCACTGCTCTAATCAGCCAGAATAAGTGGAAATACCTGTGTGACCATTAAGGGTATAAACTTTTGCTTTAAAGGCTTCTTTTAACAATGTAAGGAAAATCAGACCGGGCAGTTTTAAAACCAGGCAGTTTTTTTCTGCTGTGATATTATTTTCTCCTAAATTCAGCCCCCCAAATTTCAAATCAACAAGTCATGAAGTAATCCACAGTGTTACTGTAAATGTTAAGTTGGTAATAATAGCTCTATACTACTTTATTTACAGTTACTATCTAAACCTGAACGTAGTTGTCCCCGCTGGTGTACAGGCAGAAATAAAGCAGTCGGTATATGTGCAGTGATTTGTCCATGCAGAGCAGCCAACAAACAGAAACATAACGCTTGTGTCATCACAGTGGTAACTACAGCTGCAGCAGAGGAGGATTAGATTTGTTTGATGGGCAATGGCAGAATTGTCACCAACAAATCCCAAAATATAAATGTTAACACAAATAACCGCCAACAACAGCAGTGACAGTAAATAACTGTATGCACATTGAGCCAATAACCAATGAATTACAACAACTAGCTACTATGAAAGCCCACATAGTTCATCTTGAGGACTGACAGTGCTGCAGTTGATACTTTAACCAAGCTTTTTTTCAAAAGAAACATTTTTACTTGTCATTGTAGGAGAAGAACAGGTGGGACTAATAACATTAATACTGGCTCATTTCCAGTGAACCATCATGCACAAAACCAGGGTTTGGGAATGTAAGCAAGACATACAAATGTTATTAATTAAACCTGTAGTTTCCTGCTTTGACATGTCAACATGCCTGCCATGAAAAAATATCTATACCAATCTATAGATGAGTATAGATCCTTTTTTTTTTTAGCTACAACCCTCACCCTAGCCACTGAGTGTCAAAACAAATCTACAATAGCTGCTATGAATGTGGAGGGCCGCTGCAAGACCTGTAATATCTTGATGAACTACTTCCAAGTCTGTCTCCTCTTTGACTTTTATGTGCAGATGCTGAATGTTTGCTTATGCCACTAAGGGATGAAGTAAATGCTGCTCTTTTAACATTTACTAAAACCCCATGCATTCATTCTGGCTGTTGTAGAAAAGAAAAAAAGGTTTCAAATCATTGAGAATAATAATGCGAGTAAAGCTATTTTCCACAAGGGACAGCATTATACAAAAAGAAGCCACAATGATTAGCAGAGCTGTTTGGCACATGGACAGTAAAGATATGTTTGAAGGCATATGCATGATTTCTGTCATATTTCATAAGAAAATAGAAATGATAAAACCTGAAGTCTTAAACAGAAGTCCATTTTGTATGTATAAATAAAAGCCCCGGATCAATGTCTTCCATTTTAACCCGCCAGTCTTTTGTTTCACTGCTGGAAAAGATAGATAAAGGAAAGGCTCACGTACTGTTGTCCCACGTACAGTATGTGCTTTGAATTGTTACAGTATTCTGAGGTCCACTGTGTCGTTTACAGACTTCTAGTCACTCGTTAGTTTGAAGAGTAAAGTATGCTGTTGATGTTGTGCTTTAAACGTATTGATGGATGTCTCGGCGGAGTCAGATGTCCCCTGATGGTCAGGAAGTTGCGGTCAGTGTCTGTGTGGATGAGTGTTCAGCAAGAGAGGAGGGTGATCCAAATAAGCAACGAAAACAGGAAGAGAATGAACACACATCACAGACACAGCGTCATCTATCCTCTGTTGTGATTGGCTCTTAGCAGGTCTCTCCCAGAATCCTGTGCAGGTCCTCAGGTAGAACACGCCCTTCTTCTCCACGACTGATATTCCTCACCATCCTGCACATGTAAAACGCAACACAGACACAAAAAAAAAATAAAATGTTTTAACATATCTTCATTTCATCTTAATTCAATATTTTTATCTCCAGGTTTGTCAATCAACACGTAGCCTGTTACCACATTCCTGACGAATCCTCATGCAGCAGCTGAATGACATCACCGCAGTTAAAGATGATGTCATCAGTGCTGGCCATGCTGCTTTCAACCATGACCCTGTACCTACCCGCCACCTAGAAAGAGTAGAAAGACAGAGCAGTGCAGCTATGTTGTTTTCAGCCATCTATATACAGTATATTCATTTGCAGATACAGTATATCTAAAATACATAGAACGTTGGTTTGCACACAGGCGGGTATCATCGACCCCTAATGTAGAAAAGTCTCACCAGGGGGGTAGGTTGATCATCCTCGTCTGAGTCTGATAAATTGGACAGGTCTGTGGCGCCCCAGTCCTCCAGGCCCTCACAGATCGCCACTGAGTGGGCAAGTACTGGCCAACCTGCAGGGGACAAAACTGCTGAGACAACTGGAAACTATAGTGCTAAACTTTTTAATCACTCATATTATTCAATCAACTATGTGTAACTATTGAGAAAAATGACACACATGACAGATATCGGGTTGCTCTTTGCTCATTAAAAGCACCAAATGATTTTCTGTTCATTCCAAACAAACCACTTTCTGCTTCAGAGAAGTTATGTGTGTATACTTTAGAGAGAGGCCCTACACTTCCATTGAGACCATCATTAAAGGGGATATATCACACATTTGTCATTTATATGCTGTTATAATGATGATGTTCAAACACTCTCCTTTTGCAAAATTACCTCTGCTTCCCCATCAAACTGTCATCAGATCATTCATACATGCCCATAGAGTATGATATATGAGATATGTGCATGTTATGCCCTCTTTAAAGGTTAGGTCATTGAACAGGTTAAATGTTACAAACGTCTGAGCACTAAAATTGATAATCAGCTGACATTTAATACCAATCTGTAATCTGCAAAAAAGCTCATCAATGACTGTGTTTCTTTCTGAAACTGGTTTGGGGTGTGTGGAAAACTCCATGGTAGAGTTAGTCATAATGTTTTATATTAAATGCCATCAAAAGGTTAAAGGACTGGTGTCTAGGATTTAGTGGCATCTAGCGGTGAGGTTGCAGATTGCATCCAAGTGAATACTCCTCCTCTTCCAAGTGTGTGGGAGAAACTCTGGTGGACACTCTCTAGACTATAGAGCCATTGTCTGTCTAAGATAATGAAAACACAAGAGTTCCTATTTTCAGGTGATTATACGCCAATAAAAACATAAATATGAATATTATATTCCATTTCTACCTAATCTTTTCTGCTAGATTCATTCTACATACTAGTCCTTTAAGAAGTGCATTAATCTGTATTGCATGTTTGATTATTTGTTTTGCATATTTTCCACTTGTCCACTTTGTGGTAATAAACCATTTATAAAGGATTTATGGATTAATTAATGGAGTTAGTAAGTCATTGGGACATGATTTTCAATAACTTTTGATTTTCAGTAAGCTATTCTTACAAGCTGATCTTAAGATGATCTGTAAAGCATTAGTAAATGATTTATTAAACAAAGCATTAATGCGTATAAACCCTTTATACTGACCACTTATCAAAAAGTGGCATTTCCATCATATATTTATGTACTTTATTGTATATTATATACCATCTGTTTAACTCTGTGTGTTTTCTTTGTTTCTCCTGGCTAGACCCACCAGAGACCTGAAGTGTTCAGTAGGGAAAATGTAAAAGCTTTTCATGAATTAGCTACCCAGTGAATCAAATGAAAATGTGGCAAATGATTACTGTAAAGAAAATAATGCTACAATATGAGTGTAATTGATGTGTGCATTTGTGTTTGAAGAACTCACTGCGTCGAGGTGAGTGAACCACAGGTTCTGAGTGGGCGGGGCTACTGTGTATTGACTCCTCCCCCTGGTACCTGTGGGAGTAGCTTGTTGCCGAGGAGCTGTGAGGAACAGTGAGACACGCTGAGCAGCCTCCCACCGATGCTGCGCCCCACGATACACACACCCCTGATGCACTAAACCACATCACCAAGAAAACAAGACCCAACCACAACAAAGGAAAACAAACAACAACAACAACAACAACATTCACGGTGTCACAAAACGAGCTCATACCTCATCCACATTCTTTACATTTGAACAGCATTCAGTTCACGACCACATATATTTCAGCGTCTGACTCCACAGGATCTTTAAGGTCACAGCACAAATATTAAAGAGCATCACAGATCGCTGCAATATATGGAAATAGTATTTTGTTAACAGTGTTCCACGCACATATCAGGCCTTGATTAAACTGCATATGCAAACAATCCACAGTGATGTTTAACTTGCTTTAAGTAGTAGATGGGTGGAGTTTGTCCCATATACATAGTCCCACATATAGGAAGAAAATTACAAAATAAATGAAAGTCACTTTGCTTAAAAACGTGAAATTCTACCCATCTGCTATTTAAAGTCGAAACAAGCACAATCACATCCTCCATCTGTACGAAAAAATCAAAAAAGTTACACAAGACAAAACTGATCATGATTACTAGTAGCAGAACTACTTAAAGGATTAGACTGGCATTATATCACATTTTCCAAAAAATCCCATGAAAAGACCAAAAGCAGCAATGCATTAGTCCGTCTTAATACTTTCTGATATTCATATCCTGTCTGCGGCCCCGAGCCCATTGGCTCCTACTGAAGACATAAATCTTCTAAAAGAAGTCACCAATCTACAGTTTAAAACTAAAAGATACAAACCAACAATTTCACTGACTTACAATTTTCTCCACTTTTAAACACATCTAACATGTACACTCAACTTACTTACACTACACACTTAACCTAGGATTAATAACATAACTGCCTTGAAACACTTGAAAACTGTTCAAGTAGCGCGGCAGGCTGCAGTGGTTCTCAATCATGGTCAAGAGCACTTTTGGATTTTATGAATACCTTTTTATCTTTTAAGGACCTGGTATACACATGCCAGGTGAGTGTCGATAAGTAGCCAGTTAAATTAGAAACAAGCACCATCAAAACCAGTTACAAGTTAGGTCTCTGGAGTAGATTGAGTGTTAAGTGCTCTTCATGGTTCTAAATTTCAGCACCATGGAGAGTGTTACAGCCATCTGCAGGACTTGGCAATGTAGTCACAAATGCCAGTTCTCAAAAGTAATGGCAACAATGCTAATGTACAGTAGACAAATGTGCACAAACTGCACACATATAAGCTCATTCTATAACTTCAACATCCCTGTGTACTGATAATCATGATGCTTTGTTAGATAAGATAAGATGGATTAGCATGTGGATGAAATTGAGGGATTATTTGATCACCAAATCATTTCAGAAATTGAATTTTCATCAGCATAGGGGAGAAAAACATTTCCCTTAATGTATTAAGTTTTCAAAACAATTTCTGAACTGAGACAGGATTGAAAAGTGAGTTCATCCATTCCCACCACCACACATCAGGAAGTCACAAACTGACACACGATCATAGTGAGGACATGCAGAGAGAATCACCTATCAGAGAGGAGGTTGTCTGAAAGTTGAAGAGAAGGAGCCTCATCTAAGAAAAAGGACAGAAAACACAGATGTGTGGCTCAGATTTAGGGAAACTGACTCATAAAAACAACAGACTGAATACAATCCCAAGACCTTCACATGAATACCCAAACATCTAATGTAGTTGTCATAACTTCGTGGGAAAAATGCCCTTTAAAAACAAGTCAGAAAAGCTACTTTTCTAGAAAGCATTTAAGGTCCCATATTGTAAAAGGTAGATTTCCATGTCTTTTTTTCTATATAAATATAAAAATGCACATTCCAAGGAGAAATGCACACAGCATGTATTTAGAAACGATGCCTTTAAACCATAGACTGTGTATAAAATGGACGTAACATCTGTGACATCACCCATTGGTTTGTGGACTGCTGCTTGGAAGTGAATATCGGATCTGGGCAGCGCCATGTTGAAAATTTCCGGTTCATGCCGGGTAAAAATAAAAACACGGATTCTACTTATATGGGCATCAGGAGGAGCATCAGGCGCCCTCCTGAACCTGTGAACCAATCAACCTGTCAATCACGATGTAGCCACGCCCTAATGCATACCCTGCTTTATCGTCACATATAAAGTCAGGGAGGCCAAAATTTCACAAATGAACATCATACTGCATTGAAGAAGTTTTTAAACTAGCGATTGAGACCATAAACACATTTTGAAAACGTTTACTGAGGTTAGAAATCAAGTGAGAAGTTGGTGAATTCTCCATTGACTTGTATAGAGACGGAAGTCCTTTTGACACCAAAACGGTCGCCCCCTGGTGGCCTTTTGTTAGAATGCAGTTTTAAGTTACTTCCGCGTTGGCCTCACTGCAGAGGACCGGAACTCCCCGCCTGCTTTAAACAAGCTGTTTGGATTTCCATAAGATTGCGATGTGACAACTATACACCCCACCTCTATTCAATGTGCACTTGTTTCATTTCAGCTGAGTGTTAGAGTCTCTTCTGCGTTTTGGGGAGAGGGGAGACAGACAGTTGAGGAAACGCTGCACAGTTGTTGGATGTCAGGATGCAAATTTATCTTTGCGCAGCTTTCCGAAGATTGGAAAACATCATCCTTCAAGTGGCCATTACAAAGTACAGGTGAGTATTTCCCAGAGTCCTGGTTTTACCTCCAGTAGCTACAGGCTAGGCTACAGTCTGTTACCTGTGGTTGGGCTTGGCGTGCATCACTCAGAAAACAATCAGCCAAACAGAAGACAGGGGCACTGAGCAGACACAAAACAGCCTGTTCTTGGTAGAGCTCCAGTGAGAAGCTTAAGAGAGGAGATGTAAAACTATATCAAGATGTTTTTTTGTACTTAAAACCATAAAAAGATCCTGTTATGGATATCAAGACTTCAAATATAACTCTTAAAAAGTATAAAATATTGAACCTTTACCTATGAAGTTTGTGAGCCACATTGTGTTACATGTTAAAATAGATTTAAAAAATATAAGTTTTATAGTATCTCTTAGATTAAATAAAATAAAGCTGGAAATCAACAAAGCATTTCAAAGAAACACCAAACATTGAGGCAACAAATGATTCATAATAACAGTAATAAAAACCTTGACGTAGTTTCTGCTGGTTGGTGAGAATTTTACGAATCTCCGTCAGCCATGTAACTTTCACCTCCACTGTGGGAGCCTAGACAGACACACACACAGAGCACAGAACAGGACATGAGGTGTGTGAGAGAGGGTCCAGACATTGAAACTGACTGCAATAAAATACAAAAATATAGACAAGTATGTCAAAAGTAAATACCTGAACTATGTACACCACTTCTCTGCCACTGTACCATATTTCAAATTTCTTCACATCTCCTTTCACATTTTCTGTGATGCCCACTGCACTCATCTGCAGAAAGAGAGAGAAGTAATTACATTTGACTATTGTGTTATCATCATTTCTGACTACATTGTTATTAAGGTAAAATGCAACCATGGATTATGTCCACCAATAAAACAATTCACCAGTACCCCAAACTGCAGCCTCTAAAATGCTCAGTTAAGTCTGAGTGCCAAAACATAATGTGATAAGCTTCATAAAGGGAGGATGAATTGGAGGGCTGTTGAATTAGATTGCATTGGATGTAGCTAGGTGTACCTAATGAAGTGAGTGTATTATGTATTGTTACTCTGAGGCAGGATTTGAAGCTGTAGAACGGCGTCCTGTCATGATTGTCCTCGTCTCTGCGCTTGCAGAAGAGCAGGGCGTGATCATAGAGGAAGAGATGTCTCTGCATGGGTTTGAACCTGGCCAGCTCCTTCATTCGCACCGCTGCCCTCTTATGGCTGATCCACACACTGAAGCTGCCCTGCATCACCACACGGCCCAGCTGGCCGAGGTCACCCTGAGTCAGATGTGCAGGAGGACAGACAAGAAAGTATCAGATATTAACTTTACCAACTAGTCAAACACACATAAACCGATACATGTATTATACTTTAATGGTTATAATGTTCAAGGTACACATAACACATGACATGGACCATATTTATCAACATCAACAGTAAACTTTTGCTATCCTTCATCCAACAGCATTGGTTTATATTGACATTTATCAACATGATTCAAGGTTATACCAAAGTGTTTGATGAATTACACAGAATTGTAGCTATTTGCAATTACATATGTTTCTGATTTTTTCAAATTTTGGTTTATTTTTTTCTGGTTCAGTTTGTGTATTTTGAGGTGTTTATGCAGCGCTTAATAAAAATAAGAATCAAGCAAAAACAATGCTAGAGAGCTCATAAAGATACAGATGAGGAATATGTAATCTATTTCATATTAGACAGTGATATAACTCTAATATTTCAACTCTTACTGATTATGGCAACAATTGGAAATATTTTAACTATTATTGTTTTCAATTTTATAAACAGACAAAACCAAAAAATGGTTCATGGTATACACAGTTTTTTTTTTACAAAATTCACAGAATCTATGAAAAATTACAGGCCAAAAAAAAAAAAAAAAAAAAACACAAACAAACTCCCAGTTCAGTGTCAGCATAGTAACTACCAAACAGCCAATCTTAGAATCACAGGTCGGTAAACATTTTGCTCATAGAGACTGATGACAGTCTCCCAGGTTTTGTTGGGTGGAAACAATTAGAGAGTTTAAAAACCCTGCATGCAGAACGAGTCCAAAGTCTTTAGGGCAGAACAACATATTTGGGGTTGTGACATGCAGTGCACTGTGGAGGAGAATAAGGGGAGAGCATCATTTCAAGTAATGTGTGTCCTTGACAAAAAGTAAGGGGTGTTCAAGCAACTACTGTGCATTTAGAAATCCCCAGATTTCAGTAGGTGGAGATCTCTGATTGTCTGGTACTGCAAGACTACAAATTGAGGCGTTATAATCTCAATCAATCAATCTTTATTTATATAGCGCCAAATCAAAACAAAAGTCATCTAAAGGCACTTTACACACAGAGTAGGTCTAGACCGTACTCTTTGATTTAATTTAAAGACACCCAACATTCCCATATGAACAAGCACTTGGCGACAGTGGCAAGGAAAAACTCCCTGTACAGCAATACAACATCAGACCCTCAATTCCAAAAAGTAAAAACTTATTTTAAATCCAATTTGATTGAATTGTTGCCAATTCATCAAGAAGATGGAAGTAAATGGAAAACATGATTAAATGAGAGTGAGGGGGAAAAAATAATCTTTTTAAAACTTATTGTCCACCTCAATAAAGAAACAGTACAGAGTGGCTGGTTGTAATTTCATCAGAATACAGCAAACTACTTTTTTTCTGGTTGAAAGTTTTGATTGGATCATTTTACACTGAAGCATGAGAACATGTCATAAATCCAACATCCAGTAACGTGATTGTCCACTCTGCCTTATTTATTGATTTGACAGGCTGGCACCTGATATCCAGTGATGGCTATCTGATGCATGGAGTCGTTGACAGACTTCAGCAGCTCCAGCATGGAGTCCAGAGCCTCCTTCAGTTCACAGCGGTATCGCTGTTCCGTACAGTGCTTCAGCAGCTCCTGAACAATGACAGAAACACAGGTTGACAGGTCAGTTTATTTAACCTAGTCTGTTTTGATGTCTGCCTGCACAGAAGTCTGGATCTAAGTTTAATGACTGCCTGCCTGTCTGCAACTCTACAAATTATTAAATTTAGTCTAGATAAATGGCGTCTACCTTTTGACAATTTGTCTGTGTGGGAGTTTCAGATTTCCACGTGTGTTTTTATATTTGTCTGTATTGCTGTTAATAAAACTGTCTTCATTCTCTGTGCCCATTTATCAATCTGAATGTAATGTTTATTTATTTTTCTAAGCAAAACCCATTACAGTGCAGACTGGCCTGACGGAATGATGTATTGTTTTCACTTTTGTGAATCAATAATCACTTAATAAACCAATAAAAAAACAGAAACACTGATAGTGATCAGACCAAGAGAAATGCAGACACAGTGTAATCAATACTACATCAATACATGACTATTCCCTTTAGTAGCATCATCAGTTCAATGATATTTTTGGACTACACATCTCATGATGAAAACTGTTGTTCAACAAGCCCTACTGGGAAGTCATGTAGGGAAGTCATGCTTTACTACCATTATGCAAGAAAAGATGTCAGTATTTTCTAAAATGATGGACATTCAACCTCACAACAAATAGCTTTCATGACAGTGACTAAAAACTAAATCTTTTGAACATTCATGACAGGTTTTCTTAATGTGTGCAGCATGTGTGCTCCATTTCTACAGGATTCTCCATTACAGAACCTTGAGCAGCAGCTGGTACTTGGTGAGGCGTTGGACTGGTTTCAGGAGGTAAGAGTCCAGACCCAGCTTGTGGTCCAGCTTCTTCTGGCACTCCTAAAGACAGATTTTTCTTCCTTAGATGCATAAGGCATTGGAAAACCACAAGGGATTCTAATGGAAATACGATTAAACATCAAAGAGTATGTCTACCATAAGCACAAAACCAAATGACCTTCCTACCATTATTATGAGACAGTGAATGAATCATGGTACATATGTGTAAATACCTGAAAGAATGGTGAATCAGAGCATTGTCTCCATAGCAACTCAGAGCGAGGCTTGTTTTGGCAGTAACGCTCGTACACCTGGAACTTCTCCTTCTGCTCACACAAACAAACACACACACACACAGATATTAAAAGTCAAACTTGTATCTGTCATTTCTTTTCTCTACTACAGCTCCCTCCCTGTTTCCTTCTTCTCATCTTTCCTCACCCGTTGCAGGAAGCAGGCCCCCACCCTCTCTGGTGTCTCCAGGCAACTCTGCAGATCTTGGAGGAAGATCCTGAATGAGCATCCACGAGGAAAATGAAAGGAAACAGGATTGGCATGAAAAGAAGGGGAGACAAGGACAACTCTGTGACAGCTAGTGAGTTCAGTGTGTGTGTGTGTGTGTGCATGTGTGTGTGTGTGTGTGTGTGTGTGTGTGTGAGGCTTGCCTGCTGTGAAACTGGTAAATCTCGGGCATGTTGCCGAACAGAATGTCCTTCTGGCTGCGTAGAGCTGAGGGAAGGAGATTAGACATGGATGGGTCCTCCATTTCTGCCCTGTAGCCCTGATCAGAGGAGAGGAGAGGAGAGGAGAGGAGAGGAGAGGAGAGGAGAGGAGAGGAGAGGAGAGGAGAGGAGAGGAGAGGAGAAAAAACCATGACAGGAGAAAGGAAAGAGAAAGGAAATACGAACTGTGTTGCGAGGTTAAAGTCAGACAGATATTTTTGTCATATTTCATCATCTTACCTGTGCTGTTGCTCTGCACTGCAAGCTGACAAAAGCAAAATGCCTTAAAAAATAACCTCAACTAAACTCACCAGAAGGACAGAGAGCAGCTCGTCTACATAGATCCTCTCTGTAGCTATCAGTTCCTTCATAACATGGCTGGAAAGATAAACAGAAAGAAACAGTGAATATAACTGAATGTTGAATTTTTTTTAAAAAGTCAGCCCTTTTTATACAAAAAGAAAAAAGATCCCAAAGTGTCACATCCAACACATCTCATCGGTAGCCTCATATAGTTGTAGTTATTGGACTTGCCACTAGATAGCATGTGCCTGCAGCTTGGTGAAACTAACATTGGGATTGAAAGGGAGACGATTCACCACTGTGGATGAAATTCAGGAAGAAAGGCAAGAGTTTCTGGACACAGTGACGATCAATGTTTCCAGGAATGGGGGTTGCAGAATGTGAATGTGTTGCATTAGAGCTCTGAAGGTGATTAGAAGGGAACCACTTTTTTTTTTAATTCTGGGAATTTTAGGCCCCCAGTTTATTAGTTAGAGAGAAATGGTGCAAGATCAGAGTCACAGGTCAAACTTTAGGTCCGTGACCAGTTTAGGGATCATGTGCAACAGAATAACAATTGCATACCGTGTGACCTGCTCTGGATTGTCTTCTGCCTCCGATTCAGTTTCGGTGGTGGAGCCGTACAGACAGCTACGGTTGCCTTGGTAATCGTGCATCACCTCGATCTGACGAAACGCACATGAAAGAAGTTTTGCATCAAGTTCTTGCATTTTATCACATCACATTTACAACAATGCTGCCAGTTTCATTTTAAAGATTAACTGAAGATTAGTTAAAATTTTGTCAATATTCCCATTTTTAAAAAAGTAAATGTAAGCAAAAAGTGAGGTATTAGCAGTGACAATTATTTAAATTAATGTAATGAATTTACACCTCTAATCATCTCTTAATTGGGCCAGAAATCTGTTTGTCAAGTGAGCACACAATGCAAGACACACACCCACGTTCCTGTTTATAGCACTTTAAACACAACACACAGAAAAACCCCACACACATACACGTACCTTGCGTTGGCTGTTGTTCCTCCTCGAAGCTCTCTTGCCAGGAAGCAGGTCAAAGGAGAACTTGGAGTTTAGTACATTAAAGTCTACACCTGTGGAGATAATCACACAAACACACATGCACACAAATATGACTGGTGATGACAGAGCTGATAAGAAATGTAGGCATAAGACTGTATATGAGATACAAGAGAGAACAAGCATGACAAGTGCTGAGAAGGGAATATTGGAGAGAGGAGAGTTGAGCGTGGGGCTTGTGGAGGGATTGAGGTGGAGATAATAAATCTAGCCTAAAAGTCCAATAAAACCATACTGTATATAAAATGGACGTAACATCCGTGACATCACCCATTGGTTTGTGGACTGCTGCTCGGAGGCCAATAGTTTCAGATCTGGGCAGCGCCATCTTGAAAATTTCCAGTGCATGCCGGGTAAAAAAACCCCACAGATTCTACTTATATGGGCATCAGGAGGAGCATGAGGCGCCCTCCTGAACCTGTGAACCAATCAACCTGTCAATCACGACGTAGCCACGCCCTAATGCATACCCTGCTTTATCATCAAATATAACATCAGGGAGGCCAAAATTTCACAAATGAACATCATACTGCATTGAAGAAGGCTTTAAACTAGCGATTGAGACCATAAACACATTTTGAAAATGTTTACTGAGGTTAGAAATCAAGTCAGAAGTTGGTGAATTCTCCATTGACTTGTATAGAGACGGAAGTCCTTTTGACACCAAAACGGTCGCCCCCTGGTGGCCTTTTGATAGAATGCAGTTTTAAGTTACTTCCACGTTCGCATCATTTCAGAGGACCTGAACTCCCCGCCTGCATGAAACAAGTGATTTTTTTCTGTCTCTACTGTCAGAACATTTTAGAAAATAATTCAAGCAAGTGTAAATCATTGCAGAGGGTTATACCATGTTTAGGGGAGAAGAGGGGTGACTTGCAGCGCTGCGAGGTCTGGTCAGGTTCAGGCCGGGGGGCCACCAGTTGAATGGGTCTGATCTGCAAATCCGCCAGCTTCCTCAGACACTGCTCTCTGTTTCTGATCATGGACTGCACCGAGTTGAGCTTCTCTGTTACCATGCAGATTTGTGACTGGAGAAGACATAAAGTGTAAGTTAAGGTGACACATGAGCCGTGTGTGTGTGTGCTTTTGTATCAGTGGAGGTGGGCTACCTGCAGCTGTGGGGTGAGTATGGCTTCAAACTCCAGGCTCACAATGTCCTGGTTGTTTCTCAAAGTAGATGGCGCCCTCTCCTGGTGAATGCTTAGGTACTGCAATGCATCCAGCGCTCCCTCTCTGGTTTGGAACTTGTCCACCATCTGACTCGCAAGCAGATAGGCACCTTCGTCACACCACCGAAGGGCCTAAATACACACAGATAAACACATAAGACAACACAAGAAGACACACATGTACACAGCTGATCTCACTGATACATTTTGTTTAAATATATATATATATAGAGAGAGATTTTTTAACTGACTGAAAACAAAGAACAAAGAAGAGATTCACTTGATGACATTTAACAATTGTCCCTTTGCGGTCATATGTGGCACACAAACATCAATAGTACGGCTGCAACTGAGGATTATTTTCATTATCGATTAAACTATAGATTATTTTCTCCATTAATCGATTATATTTTTGTCTGTTGAATGTCAACATTAGTGAAGAATTTCATTAATTCTCAGTTCCTACAGCCCAAAGTGATGCCTTTATATGTCGATATGTGCAGCCAACAGTCCAAAACCCAAAGAAAATCAATGTACAATTATGTTAAAAAGAAAATATATGTAAATATTTTGAAGCTGAAATGAGCAAATGTTTGCTATTGATTGACAAATTGATTATTCGACTAATCAATAGCTGTCTCTGGAGGAGCACAAATCTAAGATAGGAAATAGAGAGATACAGACATGGCCGAAAATATTAGTACCATTCCAGCTTTTAATTAAAAAAAAAAAAATAATCTATTGAGTTGAAACTGACAGAAATATATGTTATCCATCTCTGAATAATGTTTCTAACACTTCTCCACTGGTAGTTTGACCCACTCCTCTTGAGCAAACTGCTCCAGTTCTCTGAGGTATGAGATCAGGACTCATAGTAGACCATGTCAGGTCCAACATTTTCTTTTCATCCACTCTTGAGTGCTTTTTGATGTATGTTTGGGGTCATTATCCTGCTGGAAGATCCATAACCTGTTACTTAGACAAAGCTGTTTGACACTGGACTGTATGTTTGGCTCCAAAATGCCTTGATAGTCTCCTGATTTTATTGCATCCTGCGCAGATTCAAGGCAGCCAGGGCCTGAGCAGCAAAGCAACCTCAAAACCTCACTGAGCCTCCTCCATGTTTCATGGTAAGCATTAGGGATGTCCCGATCCAGCTTTTTGCACTTCCGATCCGATACCGATATTGTAGCTTTTAGCATAGGCCGATACCGATACCGGCCCGATCCAAGCATGTATTAAAGATTAAAGATATTTACTTATTTTGTTGTTATACTCATGTTGAAAAGGGTTTTACTCTTAAGAACAACTAGCCAACTTAATTAGGTTAGTTTGAATAATCCACAATGGTTGGTAATGAGAAGCTGACCTGTTTATTCTTAACAGGGTTAAATAAACACAAAATAGACAAAATAATAAATAGTCAATTAACCACACAAACTGAATTGGCACCAGTGCTCTGCTCTTGAACAACAAGAGTGTAAACCAAGGCTTAAAAAGCCATCAGTGCAAACAATATTGTAAACTGTATTAAAAAAGCAAAACACACAAAAAAGCTGAGTAGAAAATAAATAGTGGGATGCTGGACAGGTCGCTAGGTGTGCTGGAAAACACGGACCGGAGTTTTGAAAACAAACTGGATCGGGAGTCCGGATCGGGATTTTCCTGTGCAGGCCGATCCGATATTGATATGCATTTTTTGCTAATATCGGCGGCCGATCCGATCCAAATATCGGATCGGGACATTCCTAGTAAGCATGGTGTTCTTTTCTTTGAAGGCTTCATATTTTCTTCTGTAAATAAGGTTGGTGTGATTTACCAAAAAGCTCTAATTTTATTTTATCTGTCCAAAGCACATTTTCCCAGGAGGACTGTGGCTTGTCAACATGCATTGTGGCAAAGTTCAGTCTGGATTTTTTGTGTCTCCCTCTTAGAAGTGGGGTCTTGTGGGTTTCCTACCATGGAGCCCATTGTAATTCAGACAGGGACTGATGGTGTAACTTGAAACTAATGTACCTTGAATTTGAAGATCAGCCTGGATCTGTATTATAGTTTTCCTTTGTTCTATCTTGACCATTCACGCAATCCCTCTGTTCAATCTCGGGCCAGAGATGTTGGCCAAAGTTCCAGGGGGCTTTAACCTCTTAATAATATTGGCAACAGTGATGACAGGAACATCAAGCTATTTGAAAATAGTCTTGTAATCTCGTTTGGCTTTTACCTTTTTTCTAATGTCTTCAGACCACTCTCTAGTTTTCCTTCTGTTGTTCATGTTCAGTGTGATGAACACAGTGACACAAAACAGCCGAGTGAGTATTTTTCTCCTAGTATAAGATTGAAAACCTTATACAGCTGTGATATTAATTTAAACACAATAGTCTGCTAATATAAATATCACTACCAATCAATTATTTTTTACAACACTTAAAGGGTACCAACATTTTTTATCCAGGCTATTTTAGAAAGTCTTTGTATAATAAGCATGAGTTCAGTTATTGTCACAACTTATTTGTTTTGTTCTACTGCAAACCAAACATAGACATGCACACAAAATAATAAAATATCTTTTAATTTCAATGCTGTTCAGAGCAAATGGTGTATTATTTTAATCAAATTCAGGGGCACCAATCATTTCAGCCATATCTGTATATTGTAGTTTGGGGGCATTGTACACCTGCGCTTGTGAGAATTAATTTTTCTTTAACCCTTTGACATAAAAACAAATATGGAAACAAACATAGAGCTTACAGTAATTGTGGTTTGTGTTGAAACTTGCATGGAAAACTGGAGAACAAAATAATGTCAAATGGAGACAAAACAGCAGTGAAACAAAAATACAATTAATGATTTCTTTTGGAGTTTTGCATGTGTAAGTCTGCAAATATTATACTGTTATCTTGTTTGAGCGTGTATCATGTCAGCATTTCTACCTCTTCAAGGCGGAGCAGCAGGTCTCGTGCTCGAATGAGCGAGGCCCGCTTGGTTCGTATGGCAGTAGTGATGACATCACAGAGATGCCGCAGCTCATTGCAGCGCTGCACGATGAGTGCCAGGGCATAGTGGTGGTTGGCAGCCAACTGGTGACCATGCAGAATTACCACCTGGGCACGAGACATCTCCTCCTGAAACACCATGGTATAAATGCATGTTGTTCAGCTTGGTCACTTCCTTTAAAATACATCTCAATCTATAAGTGTGTGTTTGTGTTTGACCTCAGCATGATTGTCCAGCAGCTCCAAATCTTTCAGAAGTTGTTCAGTTTGAACCACCGTTGTTCCCACTGAGGCAATATCCTTTTCCTGAGCTGAGAGCCACTCCAGCTTCTCCTCCATCTACACACACACACACACACACACACACACACACACACACACACACACACACACACACACACACACACACACACACACAAGTTAATCATATATATATACGGCACCTTTCATATATAAAAATGAAGCTCAAAGTGATTTAGAGGAGAAAAAAAAAACAAGTACTAAAAAGAAGACATAAGTGAAAATTATTTTAAAAAAAATATAATAATAATATTATTAATAACGCATAATTAATTAATAATAAGCACAAAACTGTTGTAAAGGTATAAAAGAAGTATAAAAAAAACCCAGTAATGTAAAAAAATAAAATTAAAAGCAAGATAATATAAGAAGCTGTAGGCTATTTCTTATAACTATCAACAGAAGTTGCTTGTCTACTTGTCTACTTTGTGGTGGGAGTATCTTCCAAACCTTTGGTGCATAAAAACAGGAGGCTGCTTCACCATCACTTTTTATAGCTATTTTTTGGAACATTTAGCAAGTCTGCTCTACACGACCCAAAGAGACAGTTTGGAAAATACACAAATAAGCAATCAGATAAGCATGCTGAACCATTGAGAGCCTTATAAACAATCCTCTGTGACACAGTCCAGCCAGTGTAATGATACTAAAAACTGGAGTAATGTGATCTCTTTTCCTGGTTCTTGTAAAAAAAAAAACCCTGGCTGCTGAATTTTGTATAAGCTGCAGCCAGTTGTCTTTTTGGCATCTTCTGGGCAGGCAGGCAGGCCGAATGTAACTCTAGCAATATGTATGTGTGAATTTAAATCTAACTCAGAATCAAGAATAACACCCAGGTATTTTACTTGCGACTTGTTCTGTGGTGCCTGACATCCAAGCTGGAGAGGCAATTTATAATGGGATTCAGTCATTTGGTGCTACAGATAAATACAACCAAGTGTCATGAGTATAACGATGATAATTCACTATGATCACCAATACTTTTATCAAGTGGTAGCATATATAAACAAAAGAATAGAGGACCAAGAATTAAACCAAAAAGGCTATCATACTAACAAAATATCTTTTGCCAATGAGGTATGTGCACCTTTTAAACCAATCTAATTTTCAAGTCTATCTAGAGGACACTTGTAAAATACTATGTTGAATGCAGCAATTAAGTCAAGTATCAGAACAGATACATTTTTGTTATCTGCGCTCATTCCAAGATCATTAGTTTTTATCAGTGCTGTTTCAGAGCTGTGTCCTCTTCTAAAGCCAGACTGAAATCGATCATGAATTTTACCGTCATGTAGGAACTCATCCAACTGTTTAAGCAGTTCCTTTTTAAGGAAAGGCATGTTGGAAATGGGTCTATAGTTGCTCAGCACTATAGACCAGAGGAGGGTTGAAGGCTGTGTTTTTGAAGTAGGGGCTAGAGCTGTTTTAAGTGCATCTGTCTCTAGAGAGCAATTAATAATGTATAATAGGTCGAGAATAAAACCATCTAAAACCTTTTTTAAAAAGCAGTAGGTATTGCATCCAGGGAGCAAGTGTAAGACATTCCAAGCTGGAGAGGAAATGACATATTATATTGTTATAATGGGAAGAAGTGTAAGAGAGTCAAGAGAATATGATATCAATAATCACACCTGCTGGAAACTCATTTCATAGTGCAACAGCTGGAGGTACTGCTGCAGCTTCAGGTGGTGTTTCTCAAAGAAGCCATCAAACGCCTCCTCCATGTCTCGGAGCTGAGCCAGGAGCCTTGAACACACATACACATACAGTATAAAACACAGATTTACACACATGCTGCATCATACAGTTTGTTCTAATACTATATTATTTTAAAAACAACCATTGACTGTATAATTTCTCTACAGAAGATTAAAACATGTCTGAACATGCTGCACCTCTGAACCGTGTCCATATCTGCTTGTATCTCCATCTCCTCATCTATGTCTCTCTGAGAGGCCTTGACAGTCTCTAGGTTGGACAGTAGCAGACGCCCTTCTTTTAGCACACTCCGGATATCGTCCTGAAACAAGTAAACCCGACAATGAAATCATAAAAACACACAACACCAGCGTAAAATACAAAACACATAGAGAGAAGTCAAATACAAGAAGTCTTTGCAGAGGTAGGAAGAGTGGAAGAAAGGCAAGAATAATAGAACAAGAGCGAAAAAAAACCTTCATCTGTCGGTATCGGTGCGTGTGTGAGTGCAGCAGGAACTCAATAGCATTGGGCTCATCCGGAAGTTCGGTCTCAGACAGCTCCGATCCAAAGCCCTGCAGCAGCTGTGCAATCTCCTTTACTGTCACTGCAAAGGTCTCAATGGACTGCAGACACACAAACATACACACCTCATGAAACCTTGTTCAGTAGTTTTGTTTGGTCGATCTTTGTTTAGGCCCAAAATTTAAAAAAACAAAGACGTCTGCATGTTTCACCAGCTAAACTGAACATCATATGCTCAAATTTACTACAACACATTGTGTCATTTTTCAGCTTTGCCATGTTGATTTCCCAAACTGTGAATGGAAGCATTTCCCAAACTAGTTTAATATTTATTGAAGGTTCCATAGTTTCCTGAAATAGTAAATAGTATTTCTGAGTATTTGATCTAGGTTTTGGAAACAGCTGTGTGAGGTTATTAAGCTGTATGAGTAATGGACAGTAATAATTGCTGTACTATTCTTGGAGACACTCACAGTAAATGCAGTGAAATTTATGTCCCAAAAGGACACAAAGGGACTCAGTTGCACAATAGTTTTATTCTATCTTTTAATGTTTTTATTTTAATTTTTAGCATGTTTTTAGCTTAACAGCAACGTGCATGTTCGAGTGGAATGGCAAGTCTCAGTGTATAGGCTATACCGTGCGCAGGACGATCCAGTCACTCTGGCAGTATTGCACTTTTCCAGTGAACTCTGATGTCAGGTGGTTCTCATCGATGTAGCGCAGCAGGTCACCAACTGAACGTAGCATCACCACCTAAAAACACAGAAAAAGAAGAGATTAAAATGAATAGGAAGCTTGCGTTTAGTTTAGAGCAGATACAACAGGACTGAGCTTCATGATTTTGTTAAAATACATGTTTTTTTCTGTACATTTGAGATAAACTGATAAAAGTCTTCTCACTGGCATCTTTAACAGGAAGTCATCCTGGCTGAAGCGAAAGCCCAGGTCAGTGCTTGAGGATGGACTAGGGGTGGAGCTTAACAAGCCAGAGGGTCGGAGCACCAAGACCAAATGCAGATTGCCTGGAAATGAGGTCTGAAAGAGGAAGAAGTATATTATTTAATTCAGCCAACACTGTAATAGCATTCGATATATATAGTATTATATTATGACACAAACATCAAAACAATATCAGCATCTGTGAACCTTCAATTAATGCTATTAATTTACAAGCAGTTAAATGAAAGCAAGTAATTGTTTTGTGCCAGTTAATTACCTTCTGGTGGTTTTTAAATGGTTTAACCTGGAGTCAAAAAATGTGAATCAACCTCAGACAGCAATGCAACACGGCTCTGACTCCTATGGATTTAAGACTGAGGACCTACAGTATGTGAAATAGCTTGAATTCATCTTGGGAGAAAATACTTCTGTCAGCCTGAAAGTGTGGATTATGTGGATTTACAGTACACCACCACATCCCTGGAGTAGAGCAGAGTTGGGGGATGAGAGGAGTCAGTCAGAATTGATGGCAGCTGGATGTTGTTAGTTGTGCAGTCTAGCAGAGCTCAACACAGCATCAGCATCTCTCGGTGTCAATCTGAGAAGTATTTAACTCTCTAGAGCACCTCAGCATGTTTCAGCTCCTGTGACTGACTCTGCTTTCTCATCCATCTTCTCTCCTTCATTATCAACTGCCTCACATGTCCTCACATTTCCTTCACTCTTAACCACTTTACACAAAAGTACTATAACAACTTTTTACAAGACTTTATAGTGACGGTTAAAGTGTTAATTGGTTAAAATCCACTTCTAATGTTCTACTTAGTTTGCCTTCCTCTTACTCTTCTTTTGTTTTCTGCTATGTTTCTGTTGCTGTTGTTTATTCACGCAGCAGATAATTTCTCTGACTAGCATTTGTCCATGTTACTAGAAATGCAGCAGATAACACTGGTTGAAATACACTGGTCTACTCTTGGAGCTCTGAGTGATGTCTTATTGCTTCCAGCTTGGACCAATGACTACAGTAAGACTGATCACCAATCAAATGGACTACCAATTACAGTATAACGCTTTCCCTTCCTGTCTTCTCCATCTCCTCTTCCCTCCTGCAAAATACCGACTGCCCACTCCACATTTTCCCACTACTAACAGATCATATGAGAAGAGGGATTATTAATCATGAGGGAGACTTTTACACTTTCCACTTGTGGTGACTGAAGGAATTGGTCTGGCAGGGAAAGTGAACTGTGTGGCTGATTTCACATTATCCTCTACTATAACGTGTTCAGTGCCATCTGATAAAGCAAACAAAAGTTTTTCCTCAGTGTAAGATAGTAAGTTTGTTGCTTGCTCTCAGAAACAAGGCAGGTATCTTAGCACAGACGGACTTATTCTCAGACGATTTCACTTTTAAGTCTTTAAACCTTAAAACCAGAAAATGCTGACCTCATGCCAAATACACATACAGCTTTCTGTCCAGTTCACCTACATTAGCATTTTACACTTCGAGATGCACAATGTAAATATCCTTCCAAATGATTTAAAACATTAACCTTGACATTTTTAATACAGCAGCCATGATGGATATTACTGGATGTCTGCAGACCTTCCTAAATGCATTTAGATTTGTGGACATCAAGTGTGTGAGACATATTCCCAAATGTGTTACATAAAGCTGCGTAACTTAATACCACACATAACACACTCCACACAGTTACAGACTGCAGTGTCAAAGCTGATACAGCCCCTTGCTGCTCTGCAGTTGCAGTCCAAACAGAGAGGCACACGCTCGCACACGTTTGTCATTGGCCTGTCCTGGTCCCGTGCACAGACTCCTAACATACACCTGCTACCTGATGTGAGCAGTCAAGATATTCAAGACATATTATATATCTAATGCAGTTTGCACTGCACTGAGGACACATCCCAACCCCTGTGTCGCAGGACTGAACTGTTTTAAGAACAGCTCGCGCATCTCTTTCCTCCTCTCTCTGCTGCAGTATCCTCTTCGCCCCGTATGAAGCCTCCCACCTCCCACCTCTCGGCGGAGCTTACCGCGGCCCGGCGCAGACGGGGGAACCCCCGCAGCGGGTTGGACTCGGCCATGGCTGTCAGCGCTTCCTTATCCCCTGTTCTCCCCGAGTCCGGGAAGTCTGCAGCGGGACGTGGTGTCGGGAGCGAGCAGCCGCAGCGATGGCACGGTAACCGACACTGCAGTGTCCGGGAGGGCCGAGCGGCGCGCTGAGTGCGCACCAGACGCACTTGTGCTCCGTACCAGGATGGGGTGTGTTCCTCTTACCTGACGTCAAAGCCTAAATAAGTTGACCACTCTGCAGTTGCGCTTCACAAAATTCCCATGTTATAAATTAATGAAATTACCAGTCGAAACTATGACTTAATTGTTGGCACATAACAAGAATTTTGGAGAATATAATGCTGTAAAATATAGAAAATGAGTTGTCTCTCAATTTGAAGATGACTTATTCCTTCCCTGTTTTTGTATATTGAGTAGACAAAGAGGCATTAAAAATGAAACGCATAGGCAGTAATAAGGGAAAATAGAAGATAGAAGTGGCAGTTGAATCATTTCCGCTGGATCCACTAGATGGCGCTCGAGACTAAGGCGGTTAGACGCCTCTGGATCACCTTTTGACATGAACAGGACATTTATCTGTTAGAAGAGAAGAAGCCTTGGGGCAAAGCATTGTTGGGCCCTTAATTATCTTTCTTACTTATTATTAGCCTATTTTATCTTTTCATTTTATCTTTATTTGTAAAGCACGTTGGGCTGTATGTATGTTTCTCATCAAGCATGATTGTATAGGCACGCTTCATCTGTATGATATCTGTGAAATATTTCTCTCTTCTCAGCTCATCTACTGTTGTCTTGTTTATGTAAAGTTATACTCACCTAACTTTAAGTCATACTTCATCATCTTATAACTTTGCATCACTTCATCTCATTTTATAACCATAAATATTTCATTGTTCTGGTTTTGTCCTTTGGCTCACGCTCCCACTGAAAAAGGCTCATCCGCCAACAGCTCCTACTAAATAAAACCTCTCAGTACATGGGAGCAGTGCCAATTTGGGCTTTAGGATTTGTTATACTGAATAATGCATATATATATATATATATATATATATAAATGTCTTCCTTTTTTAGTTCAGAGATTTATCTGTTATGTATTCCTATCAAACTATGTAATGCATTTTGTACTGAGAATACATAGTTACATACATAGATACATAGATTTTCTATCAGTCTAAATAGGTGTGGCACACTTGGTATACAATTGTAAATTAAAGTCACTCCTAATACTCAATTTAAATGTGCCCACAGATAAATTAAGCTATTAACGTTACAATGTGTGGTGAAAGGAAGCAGAGATGGAGAGAGCATAAAAGTCAAAATAACACAATCACGTCAGTAAAGCTGTATTTAAACCCGAAGGCCTTTATTCTGGGTGAACCACCACAATAATTCTGTCTCGGCTATTTTGGTGAGTGCTTACAAATGAAGTGGATTATGCACATTAAGTAGGCAGAGAGACTCCCTCTGTCTGGATCTCTGAGTCATTTAAATCTGCATTCATTTAGACAGAATACAGTTCGTCTATTATTATCTGTCATCTTTTCTCCCCTAATATCAGTATCCATAAAATCAAACTAACATCACTAATATAGTGGCCTTTTACATGTATTTCCATGAATTCTATTTAATTCTGTAAATTCATATTAAGTATATTAAATAAGATGTGCATACTACAATAATCATTTCAGATAATTCTTCAAACATATCAAATCAGTTATTCCAAAAATCCAAATATGTCCGATATTAAGTCTAGTACCCAAAAGAGTGGCACTGTTTTGTCATCGAGTCACATGTGCAGTAGAGAAATCCTCATCTGAAGGAATCACCTTAGAGTCGTCAGGGGAGGACATGCTCTTTCCAAGAAACAAACCGCACTGCAGACTAAACAGTGATTAGCATAGAGGCAATGTGTTCTGTTCTAATAAAACCTGAGCCTATTTATGCTTTATTCTGTGCCCTGATCAGATGGGGTTAAGGGACATATATTGTGACAGTTAGAAAGTTTATAGAACCACATTAGACCGTCATGAAATACACTTAACGCTTTATTTTCCCATTACATAAGCTGATAAAGCCTTTACATAGCACTTCACCTGCACAGCCTCAATATTTTGATTTGAGAGAACTAAATATATCACTTAAGCCACGGTCATTACAACACAGTAACCTTTGCCCTATAGGGTTTCCTGGGTTGCCTAGTGGCATAATGGTCTCACTGCTGAAGGCTTTTTGACAACAACACTTGCCCTATACATTATTTAAATATTACCTGTTTCAAAAATGCACTATATTAAAATGATATCATCTTTAAGAGAAACATCTTGTATTTCAATGGTCCCAAACCTTTTTTTTGGCTTGTGTCCCCTTGAAATAAAGCAAAATGTATGCCCTGGCTCCCACATCATATGGTTTGATGCCTACTGTACCAGTTAAACTAATATTTTAATAACCCCTTAGAGGCTTGAGGAGATAAAATACAGCAATTAACAATAAATAAAGCAAAGGTTTGAGGAAAGCTTGGAGAAAAAAAGAGAATATTGTGTGTCAAAAATATGTTTTGTTTTGGGTTTTTTTGTTGTTGTCCTATGATTTTGTGGGGGTCCAGGCCTCCAGTTTGGATCTAGATAGATAGATAGATAGATAGATAGATAGATAGATAGATAGATAGATAGATAGATAGATAGATAGATAGATAGATAGATAGATAGATAGATAGATAGATAGATAGATAGATAGATAGTTAATCTCTGCGGGCGCACACCCTGTAATGATGGACCCGTGAAAGGATTCGTAGGGTTTGAAAGGTCAAAAGGGAATCATGATGAAGATTTTGTCTAATCTCTGGAATGAAACAGCTTACTCCGACGTTGCTGTTGGTACTCCCATCATCCGCACCATAATGTGACTGGGAGCCCTTAATCTGCTGAGACCAGACACACTGGGATACCAAGAATCTTAACACTGTGCCACAAATATCCATAAATATTATACAATGTTTACTTTTACTATGATTCCAGTCGAGTTATTTTAATTTGTCAATGAGATTTGTTTCGTGGAAAGATTCTGCAAGCAGCATTAAAGTACAAATTGTTGTTTACTTTTGTTATTTTTTGAATTTTTGATTTTTAATTAACATTTGTCTCTGGGTTTTTATGTGCAACACCGAAGAAACTAACCAATAAGCAGATATGAAATGGCACAGCATGACTCCTGATTTAAAGCAGGTGCAGCTCACAGGAAGTTCAGACTAATAAAAGCAACTCTGAAAACTATTTTTCATTGATAGTCAACCAACACATTGCAGCAAACCAAATGTCATGACACATTCAAGTCTGTTGGACATAACTTCCTCTCAGAGAAATGAACCCTGATTTCAAAATCATAAAAACTTCACAACTCTGATTTATCCTCCCTTCTGAATCAGCTGAGACTTGATTACTTGATTTGTCGAGGTGCAGAGGGGATTATCATACTATATTCTATGTCTGTCCCTGTGATTTAGCTGGCTGGTATTTTTAAACCCTTTGTAGTCCAAAAAAAAAGCCATCCACTGATTGCTTAAATGGATTATGAAGTAGGCGACGACAGTGATAATGAAGCGGTTAAGCCCGAATGATTCACAGGGAGAAGCTGCAGGTATAAAAAGGGAGAACAACTGTTGCAGACCACACTCTCCACTTACCCTGACAAACACTACCAAGGTCCCAGACAACTGAAAAGAGGTAAGACTTCTCTTCATGTTCATGGATGGATGGAAGGATCGATAGATGAATATACTGCTGATACTAACGATGAAATACTGACTTAAAAGATTATATATGGATTTGACCACCAATAGAGAAGAACCAGAAACTAACTAACCTACTTTAAAATGACAATCAGTGTTACCTTATACTTTGGGATTTAGTGGGAATAGTTATAGTCATCCTAATTTAATTTTATGTTCATTATTTTACAGGCCATTGAAATTAGCTCACAATTTCTCTAAATATGGGTTCTTAAGTCAATTTATACAACACATAAATGCATATTAGACAGAAGTGTGATGCATACTTTAGCTTAATCTTTGTAGTAATGTACAAGTATTCCTGTTGTACATAAACACAGAATAAATGACAGTAGGTTTGCAGGTAAATGTGCTCATCTCCCCAAATTCCTCTTGGTGGACAGTTCAGTGGTAAAGGTGCAAACACATATTAGTTTAAGTAATAATAATTTTCATTGTGTGAAAGATTAGGGGAAGCATTTAAGATCAAATATCCCAGATTCTCTGTAGCAAGCATCAATTATGCAAAGCTGAGCAACAAAAACAACAAAAACAGGAGATTGATACATCACTGCGTTAACTCTGAAATATAACAAATGACAAAGAGATATTAAATGTTAAACACTTGATAGTTGATATTAAGTGATGATTTAATTTATTAGCACTTAGATTAGCTGCTAAGCAGTTGTGTGAATTTACTGGATTTTTTTTTTTTTACCAATTAGCAAATCAAAACTGATAAGTGGAATCTGTACTGTAGCTCTCCGTGGTGCTGAAATTCATACGGTTTTCAAGCTCTTGAATCTGCACAGGTGTTGTGGTGTAAAAGTGCTTTGTGAAAAGTTAGCTGCTACCCTTATTCCTAATGTTTTACATGCTTCAACAAGAAGACAACTGAATGCAAGGAAAACATGAAGAATAGGCAACTTAATGTTCTTGCTCTTTGTTTACCTTCCCTTCATGAGAAGCCAGTGGCTGATCAATAAGCGATCACCAATACTAGGATAGGAATCCTGTGCTGTATTATGTAAATGAAGTCAGTGGCCTTGGCTTCTTTACCTCCTTTTCCTCCTTTTCCTCTTACATTTACAAAATTTGCTTTTAGAGCGTTTCCTGCAGTGTTCATAACAACAATGTAGTTTCTCCTTAACAGACTGCGCTTCAAGGTAAATCTTGCAATAAATAAGACCAAACAGTCTCAGGACATTGAACGCTGCCTTAAAATCTGTACTCATTGCACTCTAGTTGCTTTTACAATCTTTATTAAACAACTATTAAACACACACCTGACGTGCTGTTAAAGAATTGGCAACACTTTCTAATCCTCATTACAGAGCTATAGGGGGTACTGTTTGGATTTAGTGTCTCTTTATGTCCAGGAACACTATAGCAAGTAACTGAATGAGTTTTATCCATTTAACTGTCCATGAATAGTCTACTCAAGCAATTGCTTTGGCACTGGTGTTACATCTGAGGGCAATGTCTTGTGACATAATCATGTGCTAAATGTAAATCTGCCTAGGAGTTTGGTGCAAGGCTAGACGCAGGCATTGCACCAAATTGGATTGTAAACAGTTAGCAGATACAGAATGGCCCTTAACAGCTTCGGCTCAGGCATTTTAACACTGATGGTGTAATCTTATCACAAAGGATTAACCTTCCTTACCCTGAAAACAAAACATCACTCCAGCTGCCAGTGAAGTGACATTAGGTCAAGGATCAATGGCTTAATCACAACAATCTGACGGATGCCGTGACCTTCTTAAAACCTTAAGCTTTTTTCTTTTCTTTTCTCCCCTCAGAACACTTCTCAAGATCCTCCAGATATGGCAAAGTAAGTGTTACTTTCTTTTTGTTATTTTCTTTCTGTCCCCCAAAGGTACTTCATCCCTGATTTGTTATCTCCGTACTGGCTTCAAACAGAAAAGTCAAAGCTCAAGAAAAGATAAAAACAGGTGTCCGCATCGTTGACAGCGGCATAACGGAGCTCTAAGAAGAACTGAAAAGAACAGAAAAGCTGATATTAGAAAACTCTATCATATTTTCTGTCAGGTCATTGTCAGGCCAGGCTACTCCTAAAAGTGACAGGTGGATTTTAAGCCTTTATTTAAGGTGTGTGATGGCTTAGCAGTGTTGGACTAAACATGCTCCCTGACAGTAGCACAGGTAATGAGCTATTTGTGATAATGCTGGAAATCAGCTACTTGTGGCTCCCTCACCTGGGCCAGCCTTTCAATCCGGGGTGTGATCAGGTAAAGCTGCTCCACACGTAGCTATTCCTAACTGGATTGAAGGGAATAAGGGATTATTGGCCCTTCTGCTGCTTTCAAGGGCAATTATTTTACCTACATAGTCTAAAACTAATCATTTCTTTTAGCTGCTTAATCCAGACAACTCTATCAAAGGGCATGCTCCTATCAACAGTCACAAGTCATACTTGTACTTCTAGGACAATTGAAATGAAAGAGAAAAAGGAAGACATTTAAAATGTTATTTCTTTTCTTTTTTCCAACAGGGTTTACAAGAAGACCAGCGGAAATGGAGGGGTAAGTTTTGAGCATTCTGTACATCAATTGAAAATGAGGGAAAGACACTCAAACAGATTCACAGTCGACAGAAAAACTCAGCTGTTTTTCTTTGCTTCTGTCTGACAGCTGACCCTCTACCTGGGCAAGAGAGACTATGTGGACCACGTGGACACAGTGGACCGAGTCGGTATGTTCCTTCTTTAGTGCATGTGTGCGTGTGTGTGTGTGTTTGTGTGTTTGTGTGTGTGTGCACAGTTGTGTAGTGAGGATGATGAATGAGTAAAACATTGTCTGTAACTTTACAGATGGTGTCGTAAAGCTGGACACAAAAGATTTTGCAGACAGAAAAGGTAACATCAGCAAACACCCATTCTATATTAAATTAGATTTTTTTCAAACGCAAGAGACCCTTATTAAATTAATGAACCTGATATTATTTGTGTGCAGTATTTGTGCAGCTGGCATGTGCCTTCCGTTACGGTAGCGATGACCTGGATGTGATGGGCCTGAGCTTCAGGAAGGACATTTGGATCCAGAATGTCCAGATCTACCCTGAATGCCACAAGCCCACCCAGTCCGAAATGCATGAGACCCTGCTGAAGAAGGGCGGGGACAGCACATACCCTTTCAGTTTTGAGGTAAGACAACTGAGTCTGAGGAGTTTAAGACTATCAGCCTGCTCATACACATGTTCGACTATTTCCACTACTACTACCCCTACTAAATAGGCTATTACATTTCTTCTTCATAAAAACTCAAACATGAGATCAGGATTTACTTGATATACAGACAGTCATGGCAGATTTATTTGATATATTAATTTAAAAAAAGAAATGTATAGGTTTGAACTAGGCTCTCATTTCTAATAATAATTATGTAATGCACAAAATGAAATATAACAGTATGCGGTTCTCATATTCAGATGATAACTTAAGAAATTAATGAGATTTTTGGGACCTAAAAATGGGCCTATGAACTAGTCTGAACTCCCAAGTCATTTGAGTGCAATATGAGAACTTCTAATACACAATATAAATAGAATAAGGCAACTCCTCTTTCTTCTTTGTGCCTTCAGATTCCCAAAAACCTGCCATGCTCGGTCTCTCTGCAGCCTGGACCTGATGACAAGGGGAAGGTAAACCTCTTGCTAACCTGCTAATCACTCCTCACCTATACAATGAAATGACATCATCCGTTGATTTAGTGTGTGCTTCTTGTTAATTGGTCATTGTTGTTGTTGTTGCTAACTTTTTACTTTTTGTGGCTTTGCAGTCTTGTGGTGTCGACTTTGAGGTCAAAACTTTTCTTGCCAAAGAAAAGTGCAACCCTGATGAGAAGATTGAAAAGAAGTGAGTATATTTTTAATCTCTGCTTGACTGACATTTTCTCCACTTGACTCTATATAACTTAATCTTTTCTTCTTCTCTACCTCTCTTTTCTTTTTCCCCCAACAGGGACACTGCTCGCCTTATCATTCGTAAAATCCAGTATGCCCCCTCTCAGGTTGGCGCTGGGCCCAAAGCCGATATCTGCAAAAGCTTCATGATGTCCGACAAGCCTGTTCATCTAGAAGCTGTAATGGAGAAAGATGTAATGCCACATACATTTAAATTTTAAATTATCTTAGTAGTTTTAGTACTTTTTAATTCAACCTCACAGGTAACTTCAGCTCACTGACAATAGTTTACCTGTAATAATATACAACACTAAAAGATATTAAGATCTGCTTCCTGGTTTTATCACAGATCTACTTCCATGGCGATGCAATCCCACTCAAAATCAAAATCAACAACGAAACCAACAAAACAGTAAAGAAAATCGCAGTCACTGGTGGGTAACTTTTAGAAATGTCTTTACACAGATTGAATCCTGCCGCTGTTACTGAGAGAGTAACTCAATTATAACCTCTGTCTTCCATCCTTCTTCTCCTCTCTCAGTGGAACAAACCACAGACATCGTCCTCTACTCAGCAGACAAATACTCCAAAGCTGTTTATACCCAAGAGTTTGGGTATGTGTACAGGAAACTTATGTTTAACTAATATCAAACATCAGGTATCAACAGAAGCACAATTTCAACACATCGTTTTGGTGTTTATTTGTATGTATTTGTTTTGCTCCTTTCCAGAGAGACAGTGGATGCCGGTGCCACCTACGAGAATACTGTGTCCATCGTCCCCCAGCTGTCTGAAAACAAGGAGAAAAGGGGACTGGCGCTGGACGGGCGACTGAAGGATGAGGACACTAACTTGGCCTCCACCACTATGTGAGTGCACAAACACAGAGGACAGGACTGAAGCAGGATTTCCATGTAACCAATTAGATTAGTGTTAGAAAGTTCAGACAAATCAAGGAAATAAGCGAAGACCAAATGCAGGTCTCGTCTCTGTGACCAACCTCTTTGCTCACAATGCATTTGCCACTTTTTAAATTGAGAGTAGTTTATCTTGCATGTCACAGTATGTGCACAATGTCTTATGATAGTTTTAAAAAAAGACACTAACTTAATTAAACCCTCTAATCCCTCAAATCCGTTTAATTCCTCCTCTATGCAGGGTGCAGCAAGGTGTAGAAAAAGACATGTTGGGAATCTTGGTTTCCTACAAGATTAAGATTAACCTCATGGTGGCCGGAGGGGGGTAAGTGATTGGCACAATAATATGTTTTCTTTTTTTTTAAACTCTTGGCTTGGTCAACTCTGTCTAAACTAACTTGTGATGTCTCTTATTTTAATTTAGTCTGCTTGGTGGCCTCACTGCCAGGTGAGTAGTGTATTCACAATGATATCAGCCTATGAGCAGTGATCCCTGATTGCCTGTTTTATTCTGATTGGTTGGTTTATTTTTTTCTCTGCAGTGACGTCTCAGTGGAACTGCCATTGATACTCATGCACCCCAAACCCACAGGTAATGTTCAATAACACAAATGTCGGGTTTTACTTGTATATATTACTGCTGCCACATCTCACAGATTATAGACTGACCTCTTATCCTACTATTTCCTTCCTCTTCTTCTTCTACACATCAACCTCCCTACCACACTGAGCAGAGTAAAGATTCCATGTCAATGTAAGTACTAACGCTTTGTGTTATACAAGATAGGAAGTGCAATTAAGAAGTGACTTTTTTTTACATTTAGTGATTGGGTGGTGATGTGCAGCAGTTCATTTGTATGTTCTTCTTTTTACAGTGTCTTTAAAAAAAACTCCCCTATAGTCAAGGTGAGTCAATGTATTATTTGCATTGATTTTCTGAGGATTTAAATGATAATCTGATGTCATTTTATCTCGACATAAACTACATGTGTGGTAACTTGCTTTTGTGTTTGCTGCTCCTTTTCAGAGAGGATGTTTCCCTGGAGGTTGAGAAGAAACCCACAGAAAGACAGGAACACAATGAGGGGATGTGAAACTGAACAAAGACGAAGAAGGATATGACTGATGTGAGGAAACCAAATAACAATAACTGAGGAACTGAAGAGAGAGCGACCTTTTCAACATACCAAGGATATATGTACAGATGTCCCATCAGTCCCCTCACAGACGTTGTTGTTCCTGTATGTGTTGTTTTATGAATGTTGCTTAGCTGTAAAGGGAGTATTTGGATTCTAAAACACAATAGTATCCACCATTTAGAGACCAAAGATTTACAGTAGATATACACATTGATACACAAATATAGGTACAAAACAAAAATCCCCTTAAACTCACTTCAGAATGGGAATGAGGTAAAAATCAGTCTACACCCATAAAGGCCACTGTGCTTTGGAGTAGTGTGATTACACTGACGATGACTTTGAATGACACTTTTTTCTCTCTTGTGAAAAGTATGTTGTAATGTTTTTGACTGGCCTCATCAAATGACCCAAAATACAATAAAATCATTTTAAAAACTAAATTATGTTGTGTGGGTTTATTTTTTGTTTCTGTCTTTGCAGATTCAAGATGATCATTTTCTATTTTGGCTTTCATTTAATATCATGTGTATTGTTTAAAATAATTATGATACCAGTACAAATACCAGTATCCTTAAAGGTATACCAATTCCAATAGAGTACTTCATGCAATACTTTTCTACTCATCATGTGGATTCAGTTGCATAAAATGCCACCACTCCCCCCCATTCAAATGATTTTTTACACAAATACATTTTGAGAGAGTTCAAATGATTGAAATATTTATTAAATACCTGTACAAAACAGTACAATTGTAAAAAAGTATTATCACAACAGACTGCATGTAGCTGCTGTGGTAGTGGGCCAATTTAGCATTAAATCAAAGAACGCCTGCGGTGATTGGCTGTGAGAAAAAATATACACATTTTCCCCAAAATCTTTGTACAAAAAGGATCCAATGCAAGTAACATTTGGATAACACCTGGTAGGCATACTAGGTAATTTTGGTCGATGTGACATCCAACATCCTGTAGATTTACCTACCTACCTACCCTATATAACCCTTCCCTAACTGATCCCTGCCCATGGCCAGATCTACCATACAGGCAATCTGGGCAAGTGCCCAGGGGTCCTTGGGTAGAAAGGGGCCCTCAGTGATGGGTGAAAAAAATTGTCGGGCTCCACGGCAAATCCATACAGGGCTTGACTCTTTCTCTTGATATTGATAATTATGGTCACTGTCCGAAACCTAATATGTCCAAAACGAAATATGGAGTTATGAGGTTTCTACCTGACAGTAGTGTTATCTAATCGGAATAAAATAAAAAAAATGTTTCCAAGAAAATTAGGTTTCATGATTGACTATTTTATTTATTTTTGACTGGCTGGGCAAGTGATTATTGGTTGTATCAACGAGTGTGTGGGAAAAATAATGGAAAATGACGGAAAATGGACAGCAGCCCTGGTAACCAAAAGCCCAGCAAGGCTGCCAAAAGAAAGGAATGGGGGGGCATGAGCTTTGGCAGTGCTCAGGGGCCCCTGGCAGTATTAATCCAGCCTTGTCCCAACCTATTTAAAACCAGGGAGAAGAGCAAAAAAAAATTCTTGTGTGAAACAGGCCAAATAATACTACCAGAAATCCTCCTTGAGGTAATGTTGGAAAGGAAAGAACAAGCTTCAGGGGAAACGTTTAAAATGTCGCCTGACATGTTTTAGTGGAGGATTATGTTATGATCAGTTTTCCACCAGCAGAGGGAAACAACTCTCCTGAATCTTCCTTGACGCACGAAGAAGACAACGTCGACGACGCTTGACGACTCTGACGTCATCGCGCACAACGTGTGTAGCGCTGAGGCAACATGGCTATGAATGGAGGTTTGTGAACTTATGAGATAACTTGACATTTCACTAATTTGCCTGTACTGTCGAAAAATAGCTATTTTTGGGGGCACGTATAGGCGTAGATTGTCGTATGTAATTTAACTTGTATCTCATGAAGAGCTGTCGTCGCTGCTATGTAGCTTGATACCGTTAGCTGACATTAGCCCGGTTGATTTGCTAACTAGCTTGTTATCATTTCCTAGCAGAGCAGTCAGGCAATGCTAATCAGTTTTAAAATCAACACAGCGTTGATAGAACTGGTGTAAAAAGAGCTGCAAACGTTGTATAGCCTTTAATGAGTAATTTGGTAAATTCACAGCAAAACAACGACGAATTTTGTGAGGACAATGGTGCTCCGTAACACTGTCTGTAGATGTAATACATAAATTTAATTAAGCATTTTGTTACTGATCCCAGATGACGAGGACTTTGAGTGGGAGCCCCCAACAGATGCAGAGATGAAGGTGATCCAGGCTCGCAGGGAGCGACAAGACAAAATCAGTAAATTGATGGGGGGCTATCTGCTCAAAGGATACAAGATGCTAGGAGACTGCTGTGATGCGTGTGGGGTGAGTTTTTTAAGGGCTGCGGTGCCTGAAAAAGGTTCAAACGGTGGAGTGGAGTGGAGTAATGTGTGTTAAACTATGTTTGGTTGGTTTTTCTAGACAATCCTCCTCCAAGACAGACAGCAGAAAAACTACTGTGTCTCATGTCAGGAGCTGGACTCTGATGTTGACAAGGACAACCCTGGTATACACAACTCACACACTCACATTTTAAGGCACACGAGTAATAAGAAAGCCATTTATCTTCTGCTCCATCTTCACTGCTCTTATTGCCTTGTCCCTTTTGTAAATTTGTATTTGTGCTTGTTGCCATGTTTTCAATCTTCTCAGCTCTAAATGCACAGGCTGCGTTGTCCCAGGTGAGAGAAAGGCAGCTTGCAGCTCAGACCCCTGCAACATCCCAGGACCCTGAACTCAACGAAGGCCCCAGCAACACTGTGCAGGCAAGTGGGTCAGTTCCTCAGCCCAGACCAGAGCACTGTGAGGGGGCGGCTGCAGGTGGAAGAGCCCTCCTGCCTCCACCTGCTGTCCCCCCTCCTTCAACTCCTGTCCCCACCATACCTCTGGCACCCGCTCGCCCCCCAGCTTGTCCACAGAGGACTGCACTCCAACCTGCGTTGCAAGAAGCTGAGGAAGCTGTTTTAACCAAACTTCGCTGGGCCACCAACCAGCTACAGAGTGCATCCTCCCTGGAGGCAAGCATGCAGCTCTGCAGCCTAATCACCAGCTGTGCCAACTCACTGCGCAGCCTCAAGGAGCTCAGCCAGTAAACATCATGGACTGGCTGAAACATTTATACTGGGAGCGCTGTTTCTTCTTGCTTCTGTCTTGGAATACTGACTCTGGTTTGCTGCTTTGCAGCATCTCTCTTTGACTGAATCCTTGCATAGAGCTGAATTCAAAACTGGTCAGAAAATGCACTTGAAATAGGATAAAATATCAAAGTGCACAGGTTACTTTTGAGTTAACAAATCTATATGGGCTGTCAGAAATATCATGTTACATGATTTCATAACATCTTGAAGTATAAATGTTTGAACATCTGTTTTTGTTGATTTGTAGGTTATGTTGTTATATAATAACTGAAAACTGGTCAGTGCACATTCATTGTTGGTATTAATTTTAAATCATCTGGCCATTAAATTCTTTTTGAATTAGGCTGACATATTTCCATAAAACCAAAAATGGCCCCCATAAAAACAACTGGAAAAACATGTTTTGTCAATCACTAATTTTGATTATAAGTTGAAATATGGACACGATAAACCCCAGTGCACACATGCCTGTATATTTGTGTGTCTCTACATGCAAGAGTGTCTGTGCTGATGTACAACATACTAACAGACTGTAAGTCACCAGTTTAAATGTATAGACCTTTGCAATGTTGTTTTAACACACTGGGCCTCTGATCTCACCCTGCTTTTCCAAACGCACACAGACACACACACACGTACATTTTACTTTTCAGTTTGACACTCAAATGGATTCCTGTTGTCTCTGACTCTCGTGATGCAAAGATTGTCCTTGTTTGCTGGCAGTTTGAGGTTTTTATTGTAAATATTTTTGATTCATGATGGGCATGTGATTCAGCGATGCTCAGATGAGACAGAGCAACATTCAAAAGTCAGGCTCATCATTCGGTATTCATTAAAAACATCTAGAGCAAATAAACTGTGCACTTCTGAACGGCGCACTTCATATTAGAAAAAGCCAACTTCAGTGTTGTTCAAGGAAGTCTGAGTTTTCTAATTAAGTACCTTAATAAAGCTTTGCCTGTTTAGGAGTTCTGCAGTGTGTTTCTTTCCACAAGAGGGCGCAAAATGCAAAGAGCAATGCCACAAAGTTTAACTGTAAAATGCTGAATTTAAGTACAATTAGCACCAATAAACATGTAAATTGCATTTGTGTTTAAAATGTGTCCAGTTGCATCTGCAGTCATCATGCATCTTCAGTTGCTGCTGTTGCACAATTGTACGCCTTAGTAAAGATTGTTGATGCATTTTGATTTTCTTGTTCCTCCAGTTAGAGAGATATTTCAGCTTCACTGTGCAGAATGATGTATGTGCAGAGTTTGACACTAGACGGTTGTTTTCACATTGAGCTGCTGAAAGTTTAAAGTTTCTCGGAGCTCACAATTACAACAACTGACATCACATCTAGTCTGGAGCTGGAGCTATAGGAGAGCCAGTATATAACTTAAACGAGTGTGATGGAAAAACTTGAAGCCACTGGTGCACACACACACACAGAAAAATGGCCTTTTGCGTTAAGTTAGAGATATTTTACATACATAGATTCTGTATTTTGCAACAAGGGAAGAGTTTAATGTCATTTTAATGATTTTTTTAAAAGTAGACTGAACATTTTTTGTGGAAAAACATGTCAAACACAATTTATTATTTGCATTTGTATATATGTCTTACGACGTGTAGCCCATAGAGGGATAGATCACAGTACAGGATATCAGTGTTGGGCTGCTGGAGCTGGAGGCGATCCACTGTCCAGCCCCAAATACAGACTGTGGCGGGGCGTGGCGCGGTCACTGCCGGGCGGAGCCGGGAGATGTCGGTGAACTCTCCCACACAAAGGAAAGGAAACAAAACAAAGCCAGGAAGACTGCAGTTAACCCGACATTTGTGGCTTCTGCTGCAGCTCACTCACATCCAGAAAACAGCAACACACTGACTTGCCTTTTTGTGTCTTTGAGAAGCCAGTTTCCAAGACCTGAGATAAGCTTTGTTCTGCTGCTGGGAGAGAGAGGAAAATACCACCTATGGGTGATGCTGAGTCAGCATTAGACTCTTCGTGTGTATTTGGTAGGTGATCTGCTTTTCCATGTAAAGTGGAGCTTTCCTGCTGAGTCAACTATCCACCCGTGCAGCGTTGCTATGAACGGGAGTCTGCACGGCCCGGCGGACTGTCAGGTGGGCGGTGTCTTCTCGGTAGAGGGGCTGCCGCCGCTGCCCAAGGGCCTGAGTGGCATCCTGAACTCCAGCGGCGGGTCGTGGCGGGACATCGAGAAGGTCCACAGCAAGAGAGCGCGCATCCAAGCCGATATCAGCCGGGCCGGCGGGGACGCTGCGCACCACGGTCACGGAAAACCGGGTGGATTGGACGCAGCTCTGGCTCTGCTGCGCAAAGAGATGGTAAGGTAGTTTACGCACATACTACCAATGTCTATGCATGTGTAGAAATAACACAAATAACTCCAATGCTCTGCTGAAAAAACTTTGAAATTGCCCTTTGAATTTCCTCTTAGTTTCCACACACCTATAGTCAAGCATCATTGTTAGCTCAGTTGCCATGGAGATGACTCATTTGTCAACACGCCTATTTAAAGGACAGGTACACCATTGTTCAAGTCCGTCTGTACGAGGGTCAATGACGTATAATGATTTACAACAACTCAATTTTAGAATAATAAAAACAAGCATATCTAATGCAGTATGCAGATCCATATTATAAATTTGAAATTAAGTGATTTTAATTGGGGGTTTTTTCAAGATTAATTGGCACTGGCCTTAAAAAAAGTCATGTGGTGCGACCATGATTCATCTTGAAATAAATTAATTTACTTAACAAACTTCACATCTTTCTTTTTTTTTTTCTTTTTTTTTACAAGTTTTCAGTAATATAAAGTGTTTGGAAACAAAGTATTTGCATTTTTTTTTTTTTTTTTTTGTAAATTATGATCTTTTATTTATATAAGATATTTCAAGATGAATCATGGTCGCACCACATGACTTTTTTTAAGGCCAGTGCCAATTAATCTTGAAAAACCCACTAAAATCACTTTCAAATTTATAATATGAATCTTCAGGTACACAACATTCTGAATGTTTGAACTACTGCATTAGATATGCTTGTTTTTATTATTCTAAAATTGAGTTGTTGTAAATCCTTATACGTCATTGACCCACAAATGAACACTGAACATCTTCCTGTGATCATTCCTCCTGTTCACACTGGCTATTAGAGGATACCCTCCAAATGTGCTCACCATATTTACAGTCCTAGTTTTTAAGTTAAGAAACTACATCCAGATGAGTTAGTTATATTTTCCACAGTTACTGTCTTTTTATTTAATAAATCAGTCTGTGTCTGGATGGACAGTGTTTTTCCTGCTCAGCTACAGTGAAGTCGTATCAAAAAGTGATGAATTTGGCATCAATAAGACAGTAGCTTAAAGATACTGACTTGATTTGACTATAATGTTAACATTTGAAACTTCAGATTAGCTCCAAATGAGCTTTTAAATACGTTTTAGTGCGAAAGGAGGCCTGTGAATTTCGTCTCCCATCACTTACATTAAAAGTGCATTATGGAGGGATTTCTCAATGGATAGTAAAAATCAACTATCACTCCGAAACAGATATTTTGTGTTTGTGTACAACAGGTGGGTCTGCGTCAGCTCGACATGTCTCTGCTGTGCCAGCTGTGGTCTCTCCATGAAGCCATCCAGGAGTACAAGGGCTCCTCGCTTCTGTCTGAGGCTTCGTTCAGTGGTGATAATGGATACTCTGAGGAGGAAGACGAGGAGGAAGATGAAGCAGAGGAGAACCAGCAGGAGAAAGGAGTTCCCTCACAGCATTACTCGTCGTTGCCTCTGCCTGCACCCAGCAGCAACTCAAGGGACCAGTGGATCAAAGAATCCTTTCACATTGCCTGATATTTTTTACTTTATGATGAAAGATACAGAAACATGGTCCATGCAGTTCGCACTGTGAAGACATCATGACTGTATTCCCTCAACAATCATCTCTCTTTATTTTCTCTAGCTTTTATGCCATTTTATCTTGTCTAGATATAGATTATCCACATTCTTTTTACTTTTTGCAAAATTAGTGCTTGTTTGATAGAAACCTGACTGTACCTTTTAACCAAAAATGACTTTATTTTACAATCAATTGATGTGATTTGAAATGTTTTTCTGAGGAGTTTATAATATAATTAGTAACGTAAGGTATGTGGCATATGCAAATGCATCCATTTGCACTTTATTGATTCTGATTCAGTGAGTCTTTACTGGTGCCACTTGGATTTGATTGCAATCTGATTAGTTCAAGATGCTTGAAGTGGCCTACAATATGCCTTGATAAGGTGACAGTTGTTTTCTATATACAGTGTTGTAAAAGTCTGGATACATAGGGATACACTACACTTTTTGTCATCTCTTCTCCACATTTTCTGATCTACACAGGGACCAAAATGGAGTTTTTGTTGAGGTTTTGGTAGATTTACAGTACCAGTGAAAAGTTTGGACCCATTTTCTCAAATTCAAATGAACGGGAAAGGAACTTTTGACTGGTACTGTATTAGTGATGATTTTGCACAGCAATGGTTGGTAAATCTCTGCCTTGTCTGCACAGACAATTTTACTTGGTTTTAATGTTTTTCTCTTCACTAATGTGCATTTTATCTGTCTCTGGGCCATTAAATTAAAGCAAATCAATGGCTCTTCAGCAAAGGCAGCTAAATAATATCTGAACTTGTCCTTACTGGATATTGTGTGTTGCAGCAGAAATTATGCCAACAAAAAGAGGAAAAAAATCATGACAGGTAACAAGTGAGAACAGATGTTATCTCCTTTTTTCATTTTAATTGCATCATTTACAAGCTTCAACATGCTGCAGCTGCTTGGTTTTTTTGCACCAAATTGCACTGAGCATGAGCTGGCTGGGATATTTGTAGGACTGGTAATGACGGTGTGAGGTGAAATTAGGTTAGTTTTAGGCTTGGGCGGTATTTTTTCATATCGTCCTGACATTTGACCGCGGTATACGGTAATATGTCGGTATTGGAATAAATTTTTAAAAAAAA